>NC_044562.1:74299766-74419766 GCF_007565055.1 Rhinopithecus roxellana | reverse complement strand
GCAGAAGTACAGGTTCTGACCCGTAAATCAGAATTCCATTTTCCCAAAGAAACAATATGACCGACTTAGCCTGGATCAGATGCCCACCACTCAACCGATCAATTGTGGCTAGAGGGAAGGGTCATTCATTCAAACATGACTGCCCCCACTGAAACAATGGGATGGGAAGATGAAGAAGGAATAAGGTGGACAGACTTAGCAGACAAAAATACAGGAGGCCAGTCAAATGTAAATGTCACGTGAACAACTAATCATTTTTAAGTATTAGCATATCCTCTGCAGGGCCCTGCTGAACCATAAGATATTAACTAATATAGCATAGAAAAGATTTCCATGATTTAAAAGGCTCAGGAAACACTGGGTAACATCTACGCATTCATTGAATATTCAAATTCATGCCTACTATGAGCCAGCCTCAAAATGCAACAGAAGATTTTCCAGAACTTTTAATGGTTCCGTGTGTGCTTTGACTCTCTTGAGAGGGAAAATGGAGTAGACAGGGCTTCCCAAACTCATCTGACCAAATGCCTAGCGTTGCTTAGAACCCAGTCTAGGAAGTGCCGACATAAGGCAAAAGAATAATAATTATTATGATTGGCTGGGCACAGTGGTTCACGCTGTAATCCCAGCACTTGAGGGGAATCACTTGGGACTAGGAGTTTGAGATCAGCCAGGGCAACAAAATAATATCCCGCCTCTACAAAAAAATGAAAAAATTATTAGGTTGGTGCAAAAGAAATTGTGGTTTTGCCATTATGGCTACTCAGGAGGCTGAGGCAGGAGGATCACTCAGTCCCAGAAGTTCAAGGCTGTAGTGAGCCATGATCACATCACTGCACCTCACCCTGGGAGACAGAACAAGACCCTGACTCTTCAAAAAAACTTATTATTATAATTATCATAGATTTTACATACATAGAGAGAGAAACAGACAACAAGAGAGAAGAATTATTTCAATTGGCAACCAGCTCCCAACAATTCTGGAGGTAGCCAAGTGGAAATGCACATTCAGGAAGATCTTGGTATGAGCATTCTTGATAAAACTCTAAGGCCTCAAGCCTGCATCTACCAGTTCCAGACCTGATATTTTGATTATCCAATAGACATAAGCTAACCCTAAATTTTACAGAAGCTATTTGATTATTTTATTGAGGCCATTTTAGCCCCTTTTCATAGGACTTCTAGTCCCTTTCTGATACCTGCATCCCCTATCAAAATCACTATTTGCATATTGCCATATGAGCCAGAAAGGAAGTTCCGATTGTGGCCAGTGACACTGCCTATAAGAAATGGCAACAAATCGTACCGGCAACATGAGTAACTAATGGCTAAGCATTCCCCAATCATAAAAATCACCTTCTTGAAACTGCTGTCTCTTCAATACTTTTGACTTCACCCTGAAGTGCCTCCCCTCCTGTCTCTGGTTTTGGGCTTTCCCCACTGCCCACTCTTACTCAGCACTGTCTGTCCCTTTAATATGTCAACTTATGCTTCCATGACTGTTCCTTCTGAGGGCTCTGAAATGCCTCCAAAGACATAAAAGCACAAATACAATCCAGTTTGAAACAACCGTACCATGTATACCTCTCGAACCCGGATATACCCGTTTTCAAAATGTACATGTATCATGACAAGTATGCAAATAATCAAAACATGAAATTTGATCCAGTTTATAAGATTCACAAGGATTAGGTATTAGTGATTTAGACATAGTTCACTGAAAATTTGAAAACTGGATGTTTGATTTTTTTTTAATTATTGTGAATGTTTTTAAATGTGTTAATGGTTTTTTTGGTTATGTTAAAAACAAAGAAAGGGAAGAAAGAAAGAAAAGAAAAGAACGTGTATGTGTGGGGGTCCTTGACTTCTATGAAAAGTTATGATGTCCAGAATTTGCTTCAAGATAACCCAGGTGGGTGAGTGAATGGATGGGAGTGTACATGGGGCAGGATGGGCTGGAGGTTAATAATTGTTTCTGTTGAATGTTGGTTCCATGGGGGGTTTAGTGTTATTCATTATATTGCTTCTGTTAATTTTTATGTATATTTCAAAATGCTTTTCTGAGATATAGAAAAAAAAAGTGCTTTTTCTATCCCCACTCACCCGTCAACACAACAATGTGACACCAGATTTGGGGAGGAGATGTCCCCACACACTAACAAAGCAATTCTGCAGGGGACACCAGCTAGGTATCACCTAGCACAATTCAATTCTGACACCATCTACCTAGAAATAGTGTCAGATCCCACAGGTTGAGGGCTCAGTCCCACAAGATTGCTCCCACTTTAAATACCAATCGCAAGTAGTAGGTTGTGGCCTGAACTTCTGACCTACCAGCATTAAATTGGGATTCCCATGATCCCCCACCTCCAGTTTGATTAATTTGCTAGAGAGGCTAACAGATCTCAGGAAGACACTTTACATACATTTATCCATTTATTTAAAGGATATTACAGAAGACACAGATGAACAGACAGATGGAATAGATAGATGCATAGGACAAAGTATGGGGGAAGGGGCGTGGAGTTTCCATGCCATCTCCAGGCATGCCATTCTCCAGGAACTTCCAAGCATTCAGTAATTTGGAAGCTTTCTGAACCCACTCCTTTTGAGTTTTTATGGAGGCTTCACTAGGTAGGGCATGATTAATTACATCATTGGTCATTGGTGATCAACTCAACCTTCAGCCTCTCTCTTCTTCCAGGAGGTCGAAAGATGGAGCTGAAAGTTCCAATCCTCTAATCACATGGTTGGTTCCCCTGGCAACCAGCCCCCATCCTGAGGCTACCCAGGAGCCCACCAGGTCACCTCATTAGAGCAAAAGATGCTCCTATTACCCAGGAAATTCCAAAGGATTTAGGAGCTCTGTGTCAGATGCTTATACCACTAAGAAAATTACAAAGGAAAGGTCTTAGGAGCACTTTTGTTTTGAGGGTGAAAAACCAAATATCAGAACAAAAAATTCCTCTAGTGCCCCTATCTACAAGGCCTTTAGGATTCTGTGCCAGGAACAGGGTGGGGGGTGGGGAGGGAAGGACAGAGACCAAATAAATATATGTTTTGCATTATATCACAATATCATAGCTCCATAACAAAATATTCAAAGTAAATAAACAGGTGGGGTTCACTGATCAGAAGAACTTGGAGCTAGAGAATGGAAGTTCTGATACAACAGCTCTGCCATTGTCCTAGATGAAATCTGAGCTACCAAGTTGAAAGAAAGCTTGAGAGGTTATCTTTTCCCCACTGTTCCAAGCTGTATCCTGTAGTGCTCTCATTTAAGTATTTCTGCTCTGGTGAGATCCTCTTTGCTCTGACTCCACACCAGCTGAGCACAGATGTTCACTCCCTGTGTTAGGGAATGTGCACCAGGTCTTGGTTTCTGCTTATGCAGTCACTCAAGAAATAGACATCAAGTACTGAGTCTTTTTCCATTGCTCTCTGTGGAAACCTTTGTTCCCCTCTGCTGGACGTGACAAATGCTGGCTGTTGCTCTGAGGCTGAGCTTTCTGTCATTCTCACATGAGCTCTCTCTCTGGGTTGCTGCAATCTCCATTTTCTCATGCTGAGGTGACAAGAGGTGCTCTTCAAACTCTTCTGGCAGAGCAAGTGCCTTTCTGAGAAGAGCACAAACTTGAAGCAGAGCCATCCCTCAGAAACCACAGACACAGTGACGGTTCCTATGGGACAGTTTAAATATCTGACAGCAGCAGCCCAGGAATGCTGAACCCAGCATCATTCACTCCACCAAAACAAGTTTTGAAAGCAATTCTGGTTCATGATTAGGTCTAATTTACCACCTGTCTGTAAGGTAGGTGTTTGGGAGACATTAAGTTTTAATGGAAAGAGAGTACATCCTGTATCAATCCAGTTCCTTGGTTTCAAACCATAGGCACCAATTCTGACTGATTTAAGCAAGGTTAGAATTTCTTGGAAGGATGTCTTAGTAGCTTACAGATTCTCCAAAAAAGCTGGGAAACCAAGTTAACAAAACAGGCAGGAACAGAGAAGCAAAGGTTCCTGGGACCCACCTAAAATTAACTGCCCCTGCATTTAAATACCAAAACCTCCAGCACTGTTGCAGACACTGGTCCTAGGTCTTGTCATGGTCCCTGCTTCATCACTTCACTCACTCCTGATTCAAGTCCAAGTCATGGGCATCTGATAGACTAAGCCCTGCCTTCCAAGTAGGATGGCAAAGGAGTGTCAGGCCTTTTCTGCCTCCATGCTGGCTTCTACACACAGGCGTCAGTCCAGTGAAGTACTAATTTCACATGTGTTTTCCTATGATGCTGAGCAGCTGATCTCCCATGCCTTTTGGATGTAGATTAGACTCCCAGACTAATGCAGAAGAAGCTACCCTGGAGGTTCTGTAGAAGACTATCTACTGTGTGGAGGGAAAGCCTCCTTCTTAGGGCAAAATTAGGGCATCTGAGCAAGAAGAATGCTAAACTGTTATGCTTCAGAGCGTCAAAGGGGCTGCCTTCTGTAGTCATCACTTGTCCCCTCCTCACCTGTGAACTTCTAACATTCGCATTCAATGTTTATTTCACAATCATTTTTTACTGCAATTTTTCTTTCATTGACAAGAAAATGATGAAAGAGAAGAGCAAGGGGACCATGGTGATAACCTGCCTTTTTCAATCCTTCTCCAAAATAAAGAAGAAATGAAAGATATTTGCTCACCCCAAAAACAGTTCAAGAGCCTAGATCCATGGGCAACTGCCTTTCCTGATTTGGAAAGAAGATCCCTGCCACTCGCCAATGTGGCCAGAGAGCACCGTGGCAACACAGGCTCCTGGCTGCACACATTTGAATTCTCAGTCACCTTTGCTGCCCTTCTGGCAGACACCACACTCACACACAGCCTGGCCACAGTTATTATAATGAGCCCGTGCTTACTTTGTAAGATCATCAAGAGTTAAACCAAGCCTGAACTCTTCATTTGTAATATCACACAGTTCACAGATGGAATAATCCATGATTGTGTCTTGGACTACTTTAGAATTAAACTTGCAAGTTTGGAATATTGAAGCAAACCTGAACTGCCTGTTTCCAGTTCCCTTCCTCATTCATATCAATGATCAATGCCTCTGTGTCTGCACTTATAGCTCTGCTTGACCCCCTGCCCGACATGTGTAATTTGCCATGTGGTATATTGCCTTAGTGCAGCTCAAGGCTGTGATGGGTAATCTCACTTCCCATAAATGAGGGCGCTTGTTTTCCCCTTTGGCAATGAGGAGAGCAATTGGAAATCCTGCTGAATCCACAGTTCCTCCTAGAACCTGAGCTGAAAGTTACAGCCACTTACTTTTTCAGCCTATGCTTTTCAGGGATAAGTCAGGTGCCTTAAAATATAAAGCAATATCCAAATAGGCCCAGACCCACACTAATGTTAAACAAAACATCTGATCAGACTCAAAAACCAGGAAGCTGTCAAACACTACTTGGGTCATGTCAGAAAGACTCAGGACCGGGCATGGTGACTTACACCTGTAATCCTGGCATTTTAGGGGGCCAAGGTGGGAGGATTGCTTGAGCCCTGAAGTTTGAGATCAACCTAGGCAACAGGGCAAAACTCCTATCTCTACCATAAAAAAAAAAAAAAAAAAAATTAAGTTAGCTAGACATGGTGGCACATACTTGTGGTTCCAGGTACTTGGGAGGCGGAGGTGGAAGAATCCCCCGAACCCAGGAGTTGGAGTGAGCTGTAATTATACCACTGGACTCCAGCCTGGGTAACAGAGTGATAGACTCTGTCTCAAAACAAAAACAAAAACAAAAAAGACTCAGGCGCTAACTTGAATAGGCTCTCACTGATCAAAGCTGACACAATTTGAGTATAAGAAAAAATAATAACAGCAAGAGATTGAATATTTAAATCCATGAGTTACAATGATAGGAAAAAAATCACCATCACTAATTGATCACATGCAGGGGATGCTAGGAAACCAACTCACTATTTTTAAAATTGACAAACGCAAAGGTAAATAATTGAGCATTTATGTCTCTTTTCCCATTTAAACTGTACCACTGATAACCAAACAAGTCAGTGAAGGAAAATTCCTCTTTACAGTAGTAGTCTACCCTAAAAAAAAAAAAAAAAAAAAAGAATATGTGAAAGAATAAGAAAATTATCACTTTGGAACTTCTAGTAAATAAAGACATCAAGGCAATAATCATCGGTGGCTGCTCAGGTCACAGAAACACAGCCACACATCACGTGCCTTCTGATGGAGGAACCCATCATTATCTATGAAGTAGTCTTGCCAAAAAAATTAAACACAAGTTTGCTCAAGTTTGCTTCAATTTACCAACTTATAGAAAATAAACAAGTAGGCCAGGCACAGTGGTTCACACCTGTAATCCCAGCACTTTGGGAGGCCAAGGCGGGCAGATCACGAGGTCAAGAGATCGATACCATTCTGGCCAACACGGTGAAACCCCATCTCTACTAAAAATACAAAAGTTATCTGGGTGTGGTGGCACGCGCCTGTAATCCCAGCTACTGGGGAAGCTGAGGCGGGAGAATCACTTGAACCTGGGAGGTGGAGGTTGCAATGAGCCAAGATCGTGCCATTGCACTTCAGGTTGGGTGACAGAGAGAGACTCTCTCAAAAAAAAAAGAAAGAAAAGAAACAAGAGGAACATGTTAAATGACATCTTAAAGATACAATCAGTAAAACTCAGACTTTGGGAAATACCACAGACCAAGCAACTGTATTTCTTCAATAATAGCAACAAAAGTTGCAGATAAAAAAAGAAACCCAGAGGGACCTACAGAACAAACTTGCACTTGTCCATTTACCACCAAAATTGGACAAGGAGTGTCCCAGGAGCCACCCCAGCAGACCACCTGGGTGCCAGACACATCCTCCTCCATCCCCATGTGTAACAGCATCTGTGTAACCTTCTCCTGAAGATCGGGGCCAATTCTCAGGATAATGACCCTTCCTCTTGCTTGCTGGTCCCTTAGCACGAGGAGCTACAAATGTTCAAGCAGCAGTTGCAGTCTATAATTCAATAGGACTCTTTCCGTGTCCCCTGGAAGAAGTGTTTCCCATTCAGGAATCTGAAATTCTAAACCAACGGAGCCCAGAGTTGCAAGTTCAGGAAGCACAAATTCCCCAAGTGAATAAGTAGGAATGGCAGTGAATGAAACCAGCTCCTGATTCCTCCCTTTGGTTTCCAAATCCATGTGTTCCTCCTGTTGGAACAAGGAACCATATCACATGTACTACATCCTCAAGGATGATGCCCAATTTTCACAAAGCATCATCTCTGAGCTGGCACTTCAGCTGTGTCTTTTAAAGGCTATTCTAAAATGTTATTAGGCCAGCAGTTTCCAGGGGATGAAATACAAGATACAACCAGAGGACATCACTGTCCTCTGGGACCTTGTGATCATGTAAGTTAATATTTAATAAACTTTAATATATGTAGCATATACTATATACTATATTATATATAATATAGTATAATAACATATTATAGATAATATTATATAATATATACTATATATTATACATAATGTATAATATTATATAATATTATATATAATATATTATATTATATATAAATAGATATATAATATATACAATATATTATATATAATATATAGACATATAATATATATAATATATTGTATATATCATATATAAATACACTCTCTATATAATTTATATATAATATATTATACATTATACTCTATATTATATAATATATACTATATAGTATATATACTATATCTAGTACATTTATATATATAATATATAAATAGATATCTAATATATAATATATGGAACAAGGAACCATATCAAATGTACTAGATATAGTATATATTATGGTTCCTTTTTCCATATAATACATATTATATAATATATAATATATAACAGATAGAACTAATAGGATATATATAGCCTGTATCCTAGAACTAATAGGATATATATTATATAAATAATTATATATAATTATATATAATTTATAAATATATATTATAAATACATATAATTAAAAATAAACTTAATAAACTCCCATCTGGGAGTTTATTAGATATTACATATAATTATATATTTATAAATATATATTATAAATATATAATTAAAAATAAACTCCCATCTGGGAGTTTATTAAATATTATATATATTATATATATAATTATAAATATATATAATATATATAATTAAAAATAAACTATCATGGGAGTTTATTAAATATTATATACAATTATATATATTATATATATATATCCTATTAGTTCTATCCCTCTACGGTACCCTGAGTAATACAGTGGGATCTGTTACTTCTAGGACCTGAAGAGATATCCCAGGTGTTCTGCTTTCTTCTTTGTGGTGCAAGATGCAATAATTTGTTCTTTATTTTGGAGGTCATATCTTGGCATCACCCTGATCACTGGAATCTTTTAAAATTTCACTTATATGGCAGGATCCTAATCTCCCAAAGGTTTATTTTCCACCCTCTGAAGTGTGTGTATATTTCCAAGGCCTCAAATGTCCTAGCCTTGATTGCTTATCAAGTACAATTAACATGATATAATTAATAGAGTGAACCAATGTGATGTTCTGTGAGATGTCCAGATGGTCCTGATCTTGTTAAACTTGATTAAAATGGAGGGTGCAGACAATGAACATACTCCTGGAGCAAAGCTGTAAATGTATACTGTTGCCTATTCCATGTGAATGAAAACTAATTCTGATAATTTGTTCTAGTAGGGATTGAAAATAATGCATTTGCTAAATCAGTGGTCACATACCATTTACCTAAGGGCATGTTCATCTGTTCTAGCAAAGATATGGAATTTGGCACAGTGCCTTCAACTGGGGTTGAGTTTGCACTGATTTACTATCATTCTTCAGGATTCTTCTGATTTTTTGAAGCTAGATTGATAAATTAAATATATGACAGGGACCACCACATCTGTGTTCTTTTGACCTTTAAGGGTAGCACTAATTTTCAACATGACGCCAGAATATAGTTTTTTATTTACTATCTTGACTACAGTGGGGTTGAAGGAAGTGGGTAGTTTCAGAAAATTCTACCTGGTCTTGCCAACCAAAATAGCTCTTACCCTACAGGCCAAAGACCCAATGTGAGAACTATGCTAACTATCAAATGTGTATATTTCAATTATATGAGGTAACTATTAGACCCTGTGTCTAGTGATGTTGAAATATCTGTATATTTTCTTCTCTCCAGTGCATAGTTACCCAGCACACAGTTGCCCAAGTAAATGGCTCTAGGTCTCTTTGGAAAAGGGCTGGGGAAATTATTACTATTTATACTTCTTATGATGTTTCAGGGTCCTTTCTACTAGAAACCCAGATTCCTCTTCAATAAATGTGTTCCAGGTTGGGAAATTAGCTCAGATCCATTCAGAAACTGCACAAAGAAACTGCAAAAAGAAACTGACTGTTTTTGGGGGCATCTTCAGCTTCTTGATCATCCATTCTTGATATATTTTGATGTCTTAAATTGGGTGGTATCCTTGTTGGTTGGCCCTTTTTTACATATTTATTTAGCCTTCCCATCATTGTCTCTGCATGTCAGGATCCCTTGACTACCCACTGTGACCTTACCATTGATTGCAATTGCAATCATTGCATCCACAAAAATTCAAGAGTTTGGAGATTATCAACCCAGATGTCTTCACGCTATTAGTCAGGGTCCCATTCCTTTCCAGTCAGGGCCCTAACTTTAACATAGCAGTCCTGCATTGGTCAGGAAATTTCATCTTTGGAGCTTGGTTACTCTGATGATTACACCTTGGGCCTGGTCCACAGCTTTTGCTATTCTCCAGTTCTAGGAGTTGAGAGTTCCAAGCTGGTGCAAGATAGCCTTTCTATTCCTATACCAGTCAGTCATTGGATGTGGGCTGCCCTGGGGAGTGGTGGGACCTTGGGGACGTGGTTTTTATTATGGATAGAATGTTTGTGTCCCCATGAAATTCATAGTTTGAAATCCTAACCCCCAGTGTTATGGTATTAGGAGGTGGCACCTTTGGGAGGTGACTAGGACATCAGGGTAGAACCCTCCTTAATTAGATTAGTGCCCTTATAAGAGAGATCCCAGAGAACTTTCTCACCCCTTTCACTTGAGGACACCGCCTGGAAGATGGCCATCTACAAACCAGGAAGTGGACCTTTGCCAGACACCAAATCTGCCAGCACTTTGATCTTGGACTTCCCAGCCTCCAGAACCATGAGAAATAAATGCTTGTTGTTTAAGCCACCTAGTCTATGGTATTTCTTGTTATAACAGCCCTAATAAGCTAAAACAGCTCTCTACACTTGAGGCTGCCCCTAAGGGGCTGACAGCTAAGATTATCTGATGACAGCACTCCCGGCAGCCAGGACAACAAGCCCTTCACTGAAAGGGAATCTAGTGGAAGGTGGGGTTGGTGGGAGAGTGCATCACGTTGTCCTCCACACTCCTCTTTCCTTAACCCTGTTTGGATCCCCCCAGTTGTGAGTATGCAGTGAAGAGAATGGTGCAGGCTTTATCATTTGTACTTTAAATACTTGTTCCTTCAAGGTGCACAAATCATTTACAAACATGCCTAAAAAGTCTCATCACAAAAATGTCACTTTTTCCAGCAATTGACTTTTTACTACTACTGTTTACTAAACAAAGCCTTTTAAAGGGAATTGGACATGTGCATAATGAGTGTGCATAGATGTTTGTTATGATTGCCATAATCCTGGGCACACCAAAAGATCAGCTAATATGGAAAGCTGGCTTTATCCATTGGGCGTTGTTATTAGATCTTCTGGGATCTCTTCTCATTGCAGGACCCCAACACTCTTTCATTTCTAAATCATCCGTCTAGAAAGAGCTGCTTTGAAGGATGTGGCAACATCATCCTATCTTGACAGCTGCAGGGCACTAACAATGTGCTTTTCATATAAAGCAACCACTGAATTCGACGGATGTGCAAAGCTTGCTCTCTGATGGCGACTTTTAAGATACTTGCTATGAATGACAATCAGCCACCCAATCTGTCAGAAGCTTGACCTCACAGGCAGACAGCAAAGTATTTCCATTGAGAAGATATTCTCTGCTTACCTGGCAAAATGCAGCTTGCCCTGAGTGAAGGAAGAGCAAGGCAGCTGGCGGGGTGTGTAGCAATTTTGGACACATCAGTAGCTTCAGTACATCCCAAAGAAGAGAGGAGGCTGAAGTTCTGATTCAATCATCTGTGGCGCTGGAGGACACATACACTCTGTGGAGCATTCCCGTGGCTGAATTAGACCCTGATGGGACTCAGGATGAGCAATGCTGCTCTTGCAGAAGACGAGTGTCCACTTATTTGAGGTAGTGATTACTTATGAGCAATTGGCTAAGTGCAAGTCACTGTCTCGATGCACCTTGCATCCAGGACCCTCCCCTTCCCCCAGCCCATCTGTCTGCTTAGGATTGTCACATGCTGACCTTATTCTTTGTTAGTATAATTCTCATACCTCTCATTGACACAGATAAGTATGCTAACCATATTGTGTCCCAACTTCCTTTGTATAAAATTCTAACATCATCTTCCCAGAGCACTTGACTATTTCTTGCCACTTGTAGCATAAGGGAAAATGCTATACCAGTGTTCTCCATCTTTTCTGCACTTTTGACCCCATTCGTCTCCTTGAAGACTTCATAATTTCCTTTTCTCTAAAATGAGGGTATTGGGTTAACATTATCCCTAAAATTCATTATTGCTCCAAATTTCTATGATGCTATAATTTTTCATTATTCTTTCTCCCCAGTAATATCATTATCCAAAGCTGTTACTTTATTATTTCACAGAATCCTTTATAGTTAGGGTCACAGCATGCTTCTATAATCCAAGCACAATATTTGTAACAGAATTCATTTTGCAGATACAATGTAAATGTATAAATATGTGATCAGAAGATTGTAGGGTAACAAGGTAAAATCTAATGGTTTTAATGTATCATACAGCATTTTACAATATTGCTACACAACATAATGTATACTTTATGAGTTCTTGACAGAATTTTAAAAATTTTCTGACACTGCTTTTCAGATTAAGATGTTCATTAACTCTCTACTACTTGAGAATAATCATTCCCACATGAAATCTGTGCCCTCAAATCAGACTAATTTTAATCCTATTTTTATCCAAACGATGTGTTTCTGCAATATGTTAATAGGTGGGCTATAAAAAAGGATTTTATAATCAAACAAATATTTGGGAAATGCTGGGTTAAATAGAGTTAAATAGGTTTTTACTGCAGGACTTCTCAGAGCCTTTAATGTACCAATATGCCCTTTGAAGCGATCCCCTTCCCAAACCTTTTCACCCAAACACCTATGTAACATCTAGTGAAGCAGTAGCCAATGAAATACAATTTAGAAAAGGCTGCCCCGGGCTTCTTTGATACATACCTTGTACTCCAATGTAGAATTGTATTAAAACTAACAAAGGAGGATAAAGGGATATCTTTTGAGATTTTTCTATGTGTCTGCCTTTGCCCAATCTCTGAAGTGGTTAGATTCTCATCCTGACCATGCCTCTGGGGGTTCCTTCCACGTGCTGCTTTTTTATTTACTGTTGTAATTATACCTATGAAGAGAGGGAGGATTGTGAGGAAGAAAAGGAGGAAGTAAATAAGAGAAAATGCTTTAACCAAGTTCCTTTGATGTTAAAAGTGATGTTGAAAACCAGGTTAGTATCATAAGTAAACACTTTTTATTTAAGGAAGAATTTATGAGTCTTTTTCCCCTCTTAAAGGCTAAGCTTATTAGTGAAAATGATCATAAAATGATTTTAAAGGCTACTAAATGGATTTGGAACAGTCGATGAATATTCCTCTCTTAAAAACCGGGATGTTCTCCAATTTTTCATAAGACATAATTTAATTAAGCTTTCCTTTCATGTGCTGCGTCTTTCAGCATTTCCACATTGCACACACGCAGTCTTAGGGCCTGAGAAGAGCTAACACTCAGCTCTTCTCATCCCACACCTCTTCTGACATTCCAGAGGCAGCGTAGCTTACTTGGGAAGACGTAGAATGCTTCCTCAGGCTCCCAACATCTAATTGTCTCTGAAGCTAGATTTCTCTTAACAATTGGCAGTCATTGTTCATTCAGTCAACATACAAGAATAGACAGATGATTTAAAACAGTTGCTGCTCTCAAGGAACGTGGAGTTCAGCTACAGAAGCCCAACTGGGAGCGAAAGGGTATATAAAAGGAGAATAGTCAGTTTTACCGAGTAAGGGTTCCCAAGAGGGCTTCTTGGAGGAGGTGGTACCTGAGCTGAATCTTAACAGTATTTGCTTTGTAGACAAAGTAAGGCAGATGCATTCATGGGAGGGAGTGCAGCCTGAGAAATCTCACAGAAGCACATGGCAACCTGGCACTGTTTGGGAACAGCAGTTGTTTGGATGGCCGAGGCACAGAGCCACAGTTGGAGTGAGAGACAGGTGGGACTCCAAAAGGTAGGTTCTCGACTTCATTCTAAAAACAATAGGGAGCCATTCAAGCACGCAAAGCAGGAAGAGACAAGTAAGTTTCGCATGCAGAAGAGTTACTGTGGTGCACAGATCTGAAGGCGGCCCTGAAGAGGCAGGGAGGGCCATGGGAGGGCAAGGGAACCCAGCAGGGGGATGGCAAGGACCTTAGTCATGGCGGCAACAATGGGACTGAAGAGGAAGCGAGAGGGACTTACCAAGAAGGGAAAGTAAAGGACACCCATGCTCTGCTTTAATTGGCCTGTGGAGAGAGGCCTGGGGGTTCTAGCGTGGCTGAGTGGGAAGACAGTGGTGTCTTTCACCAAGATAAGGAACACAGGGGGAATAGCAGAGAGGGAAAAGAGCAGAAACATGTCTGCATTTCTGAGTGTGAGGGGCTAGTGAGACCTCCAGATGAAAGAGACAAAAAACTGGATGTGTGGAACTGATACTTGAGAGAGCTCCAGGCTGAAAATTGTGATTCTCAGATTGTCGTTGTGTGGATGAGTGGCTGGGTGAGGTAGCATGAGGCAGTGGTGCACTCTTGAGCCATTTCTCTATCACCTGCATGATCTCCTTTCACAGTCACTTACTACTTATTCCATTATATGACCAATGCTTTTCTGCAAATAATCTCCCATTTTGCTTAATAAAATTTATTTTTTAAGGAAACTTTATACCATTACTATAAATTTTTAAATATCCTTTGCCATTAATAGAAAGTAAATATAAAAATAAATACATAACATTTATGTAATAATATAACCTCCCTTATATATAAAACACACAATGTGGCCAAATTACAAAAAGAAGCAAACAAACCCCCAGTCACAGTGAGAGATGTTGGCATATTTCCCTCAGTAATTGATAAATCAAACGGATGTAAAAGTAGTAAAGACATAGATTTGAATGCCAGTCATTCTTTTCAAGCAAACATAGACCATTTTTTTAAAAAATCACCACATACTAAGCCACAAAGCAAGTCCCAACTATAATGTAATAAAGTTAGAAATAAATAACAAAAAGATTTAGAGATCTTTTTTAATTTCAAAATAATGTATGGGCCAAAAATGATATCGTAACGGAAATTAGAACTGAAAGACAATTATCAAAATGTATGGGATAATGCTAAAGCAGTGTTTACACAGAAATACATTCTATTAAACTAAAACTATAAAAGAAGAAAGATTAAGAGTTCCCGCACTAAGAATCTCATCGAGAAGTTAGGTGGAAGAAAAAGGAACAAACAAAAACAAAACCCCAAAAAACCCTCAACTCAGAGAAAGTAGAAGAAAGTAACAAAGATGTGGGCAAAACTTAAAGAAGCAGACAAAAACAAAAACAAAGAAATCAGAGGCTGGACAACTCACAGACTAATAAAATAGAAAGTTTCTTCAAAGATGAATAAGAAAAGAGTTCCGCTACAAATAAAGGCATTAGGAATGGAGGCGAGTAAGGACATACCTGTATACAGAGACTTGAAAATAATAACTTTATACCAATATCATTGAAAAATTAGGCCGGGCGCGGTGGCTCAAGCCTGTAATCCCAGCACTTTGGGAGGCCGAGACGGGCGGATCACGAGGTCAGGAGATCGAGACCATCCTGGCTAATACGGTGAAACCCTGTCTCTACTAAAAATACAAAAAACTAGCCGGGCGACGAGGCGGGCGCCTGTAGTCCCAGCTACACGGAAGGCTGAGGCAGGAGAATGGCGTAAACCCGGGAGGCGGAGCTTGCAGTGAGCTGAGATCCGGCCACTGCACTCCAGCCTGAGTGGCAGAGCAAGACTCCGTCTCAAAAAAAAAAAAGAAAAATTAGACAAAATGGATAATTTTCCAGAAAAAAAAAAAGATATAAAATAGACAAAAAGAAGGAAAACCATGAATGGACCTAGGACAATTACATAATTTTAATTAATAGTTTAAACATACACACCAAATCATACACAAATATAATTCCTATACATCACCAACAATCACCTAGACGAAGTAAATTTTCAAAAGTTGGATTACAATAGCAACAAAGCACTTAAGATATTCAGGAATAAATCTAACGAAAGAAATACAAGGGAGAGTTATCTAACTTTAACAAGGGATATAAAGAAAAGCTATGTAACATACATCAAGCTCACAAGAAAGAAGACTAGATACATAAAGATGATGATTCTCCCCAAATCATTCTATAAGCTCAATGTACTTCTCATCAAAATCCTAAAGGAACATTTCACATAACTTGACAAGGTGGTCTTGAAATTCAGGAAGAAGAGTAAAGAACAAAATTTGCCAAGAAAAAATTAACTAAGAAGGGAAGTTCATCATGCAGGAAAGATTATTGTAAAATCTTATTTAAATCAATGCAGATAAAGACAAACAAAAAGACAGAAAGCCTAGAAACAGACTCACGTATGAAGAAGAACGTGGTATAGGCCCAAAGTGGCACTACAAGTCAGTGGTAACAGGATGAACCGCTCTATAAATGATGCTGGACTGTGGTCTATAAAACTAGATTCTTACCTCATCCCGTAGATTCAATCAAGGGTAAAAAACAAAACCGGAACTTTCAGATGCAAACCTGTGATTCATTTATGACATCAGGATAGGAAAAGATTTTTTAAATGTAAAGCCAAATCACAATTCATAAAAAAGCTATTGTTATATTTGACTACCTTTTCTATTTCTATTTCTACGGCAAAAAAAAAAAAAAAAAAAAAAAAAAATACCATAATCAAGGTGAAAAAATAAGCCACAGAACAGAAAAAGACATTTGTCTCCCATACACAGCTAACGAAGTATTAACGTCCAGAATACTTACAGAACTTCTACAAATCACTTAGAAAACACAACATTTAAAAAAATAGACACTGGAGGCTGGGCGCGGTGGCTCAGGCCTGTAATTCCAGCACTTTGGGAGGCCGAGGCAGGCAGATCACGAGGTCAGGAGATCAAGACCATCCTGGCTTACACACTGAAACCCCGTCTCTACTAAAAATACAAAAAATTAGCCAGGTGTGGTGGCAGGCACTTGTAGTCCCCCCTACTCCAGAGGCTGAGGCAGGAGAATGGCGTGAACCCAGAAGGTGGAGCTGGCAGTGAGTGGCGATCGCGCCACTGCACTCCAGCCTGGGTGACAGAGCGAGACTCCGTCTCAAAAAAAAAAGACACTGGAGATGAACAGGAAATTCACAAAAGAGGATGTCCAGATGCCCAGTAAACATAAGAAAATGTGCTTAACTTTTCCATAATAAAGGAAATTAAAACCTAATAATAATAAAATACCATTTCAATTCATCAGGTTGGTATAAATTAATACATTTATATCAGCTGTGTGAACATAGACGTGGGGACAATTAAGTTCTTCTGTATTGCTTCAGGGAGTATAAATTGGCACAAAGACTTCGTAAAACAATTTGGTAATACTTAGTAAAACTGACAATGTGGCCGGGCGTGGTGGCTCTAGCCTGTAATCCCAGCACTTTGGGAGGCTGGACGGGCGGATCACAAGGTCAGGAGATCAAGACCATCCTGGCTAACACAGTGAAACCCCGTCTCTACTAAAAATACAAAAAACTAGCCGGGCGAGGTGGCGGGCACCTGTAGTCCCAGCTACTCCGGAGGCTGAGGCAGGAGAATGGTGTGAACCTGGGAGGCAGAGCTTGCAGTGAGCTGAGATCCGGCCACTGCACTCCAGCCCGGACGACAGAGCAAGACTCCGTCTCAAAAAAAAAAAAAAAAAACAAAAAAAACAAAAAAAACTGACAATGTGACTACCTCATAACCAGAAATCTACTCTTCAGGAATCTCGGAGAAAACATGCACTCAGGTGGGTGTGAGGACACTTGTTATATAAGTTTGTTATAAGAACCGAAAAAGTGGAAGTAAACTATCATTGGAACTCAGAGCATGACACTCCAAAGTACGGCGCCTTGGCATACTGAGTATTTTAAGCTGGAGGAATTTGAGAAAACTGCAGAAGCAAGAAGGTCACCACTTTCTAGCCTTCTTCCGCCTTTCTCTCTTGAAGCAGACCATAAAAAAATTTCTGCCTTACCTTCCCCAAAAGTAGGTCCTAAGATCCTCATTCCAGAGAGGTCTTGCCCTATACCTAAGACCCTGAACAAACAGGCCTTGGTAACTTCTCCACAGTTTATTACCACGAGATCAGATCCTTCTGCCCTCCAATTGCACTTCTGCACTTCTCTCCACAAAAATATGCAGTTTCCTCAAGGTCTCTGACTCTTCATTTCTAAAGGCTCCTGTGTCACATAAAACACTAAAGAAATTTGTATGCTTTTCTCTTGTTAATCTGTTTTTTTGTTACAGGGGCCTCATTCATGAACCCTGTGATGGGTGAAGGAAAGATATTCTTTCTCCTCCCCTGCATTGTTATTGGAAAAATGAACAAATCAATTGGTGTATTCAAACATTTGAACACAATAGCGCTGTTAAAAGAAATTATCTATCGCTGTATATTTCAATATGGAAAAATCTCAAGTATATTTGGAGATTTTTTGAAGAAAAAAAAGCAAGTTGTTCAAGAATGTGTTCAATATGTTGCCATTTATTTAAAACTTCAAACCCCACAGGAAATACTGTCTCTACTTTTCAGTATATAGCAATGTAGCAGGTACATCATGTAGGAGGATACTGGCTATGGCTGGTGCTGTTGAGCCCCCACCCAGACTCTCTCCAGACTCACTGTTTCTGGATACCCTCGTTCCTCGCTGCAAACACCTTCCATTCTGCCTGCAGGCTGCAGGCAAGGGCCCAGCACCCTCACAGGGTAGCCTGAACTCCCAGGGAGTTTACAGCCAATTACAGCGGGAGTTGGCAGGTCAATTTCCCAAAACCTCCCCAGCTCTCAAGTAGAACAACTCTGAGGTCCTTCTACACAGCACCCCAAAGTCTCTTGTGGACTGAACTCGTTGCCCACAGAAATAACCAGCCAGTTACCGCACTCTGCACTGGTCTCCTGCCCCACTCGGCGTCATGATAGGTCTTCCTGGGATCAATTCTCAAATCAGCTTCTTGCACTCAAATCCTTACCTCGGGATCCGCTTCTGGTAAATCTCAATCGAAGACATGTACCAACATCAGAAGAGGGGCTACCTCTACAAAGGGCAGAAGGGGAATGAATCAGGAGTACATTTTTGCCATATTTATATGTTTTACTTATTTAAAAACAGAGAAATATGAAGCAAATATTAGTAAAATGTTAGGATAGTGGATTCTTGTGTGTTATTTTTAAGTTGAGAATAAAAAATTTTTAATAAAGTAAAAGCTTGAATCAATAAAAAAAAAACACAGAGACCCTGCCAGGATTACCTCTAGGGTGTCTGAGATCTTCAGTGACTATTTTTTTTTTTTTTTTTGCGTTTTAATTTAAAAATATTATAAAATACATGAGCCATGTGACGCAAAGTGAGTTATCAATGAAGATTTAGAATACTAGGTAGAGAAGATGTGTGTGTGTGTATATATGTGTGTGTTTGTGTGTGTGTATGTTATTGTTCAATCAGGGCCTGAAGAGATTAATGATAGTGTCCAGGCACCATTTCTTTTCTTTTTTTTGGAGGAGGGACAGAGTCTCACTCTGTCACCTAGGTTGGAGTACAGTGGCACGATCTCGACTCACGGCAACCTCTGCCTCCCAGGTTCAAGTGATTCTCGTGCCCCAGCCTCCCAAATAGCTGGGACTGCAGGCGTGCGCCACAACATCTGGCTAATTTTTGTATTTTTAGGAGAAACAGGATTTTACGATGTTGGCCAGACTGGTTTCGAACTCCTGATCTCATATGATCCACCCGCCTGGCTCCCAAAGTGCTGGGATTACAAGCATGAACCACTGTGCCTGACCCAGGCACCATTTTTTTGTAGTTTTTATTGTCAATCGCACCAATCTTAGACAGTTTTGTATCTCCCTTGCATTAAGAAAGATAGCAATGGTGTTATTACTCAAAATGCATGGCTCTTCAGAACCTGTTTGTGGTTTGCAGTTCTCTCACACCACTTTAAAAAATTCGAAACTGCATGACCTGCATCATCTACCACAGAGACCGTGAATATCAGTTTCCAATAACTCCTTAAAAGCTGTCACAGTGCTTCACTGACCATGACCACAAATGAAGTCTTACCCAGAGTATGTAGGAAAATGCAAACAATCATTCATTTTCGGGTGGAGTCTGTTTACCATTGGAATTCTAGAGCATAAAGGTAGAACATTACATCCTACAGCCTCATCTTGTACTCCTTAGGCCAAGTCGCAGCGGGAAGGATAAGTCAGAGATGTGACTGTGGGCAAGAAGAACTGTCCCGCTAGTGCAGTGAATGTCCATTCCTGGGCAGCACGGCTTAGATCAGCCAAGGGGAACATGACTTCGCCCTATCCATATGAGGCAAGAGACAACACAACATTGGTTGGAAGAGTCCACTGGTTTTAGAAAACAAGTCTCAGAACCCTTGGAGCTAAGCACAGCCACCCCTAGGACTACCTGATATGTGGCACAGAGCCTCTGGAGGAGTTGGGGTGATTCCTCTTGGTGCCAGCAGCAGGGGCCACATAGAGTAAAAGATACCTGCCACCACCCCTGCGGGTGCCAAGGGGCAGAAGAAGCGCCACAGCTAGAGCCAACACACACAGCAGAAGTCCAAGAAGTCCACAACAAGGGACCATCAGTGATCCAGAGCCCAAAACACATCCTCACTCAATGTGATGTTATCTTGTAGACTAGGATGTTATGTTCGACTGTCACCCAGGCTGGAGTGCAGACTAGAATACGACTAGAATATAGATGTTATCTTTTTATGAACTAGGATCTTTTTAATGAGTGAGGATGTCCCCATATCAGCATGTCAGGGTCATTCTGGCAGACAATCACATATGACCCAATGAAAGAACAGCTACTGTGCTAATAAGCAAGAGCAACCTGTTTGCCAGCATGACCTCCTGTAACCTGAGTCCGGCCATAGGACCACAGGCATGAGGCGTGGAGCCCCTCAGGGCATCTGGTCAACCCCACAGAAAGGGTAGAGGGTCAGAGAGAAACAGAGGCCTATGTAATCCTGGTCCTGGTTCATGGCAGTCCTGCTGGCCGATTGGTCTCAGGCACCACAGCAGACCTCGAAATTTTTGAGGAAATCACCCAAGACATAAGCCCCACTGAGGTGGGAGGCATGAGATAAGGGCACTTGTCCCTGTCTAGGGGTAGAACCGTGCCCTGTTTTGTTCTCTGTACTTGCTTTATTCATATCCATTTGGTATTAAACCTTGATTGGGAATTATTTATAAAGGATTACATCATAAACTCTGTATCAGTCACAGACCCCAGTATGGTGCTATATTCATTCCAGAGGCCCAGGGGGTAACTACTGACCCAAGGACTGGCCCAGGGTCTTTCCCTGGAAGCAAAGAATCAGAGAATTGCTGATTTAAGGGTGAGATATGTGAAAACACCACACAAGAAACTGATGCTGAATCAACATTTCCCCTTTGCACATAAGCCTCTGGTCCATTGCGCAATCATCAAACAGCTCCCCCTCTTTTTTAATCTTTTTTTTTTTTTTAGATGGAGTCTTGCTCTGTGGCCCAGGCTGGAGTGCAGTGCCTCGATCTCGGCTCACTGCAACCTCCACCTCCTGGGTTCAAGCAATTCTCCTGCCTCAGCCTCCCAAGTAGCTGGGATTACAGGTACCCACCACCACACTGGCTAACTTTTTGCATTTTTAGTTGAGGCAGGGTTTCACCATGCTTGCCAGCCTGGTCTCAAACTCCTGACCTCAAGTGATCCACCCACCTTGGCCTCCTAAAGTGCTAGGATTACAAGCGTGAGCCATTGAGCCTGGCCAGACAGTCCCTTTTATAGCAACTAGGACTCCAGCTCTTTCATCTACCTGATTCTGCACATTCTAAAATACCTTTTTAGCAACACCAAAGCATATGGATATTATCTTGTAGAGTAGGATTTTTTTAATATTCTGAAAAATTTTCTGTATTTTTGTACAAATAACATACTCCTCATCCTTTTGCAGTGTGTGTGTGTTTTCTTTTCCACTAGCCTTTAGCAGGAAAGCATTAGCACAATTAATTCCTTTATCCAGCCCTCTAATTCTGTCTTCTACTCTCAGTCTTCTGGCCAATTTAGCCTTTGCCTCCCATTTTGCCTTTTCTGCATGAAACAGCAATGTTTCCACTTTCTGAGTGTCATTTCATTAAATTTCTAAAGCAGGCATTCTGCATCCCCAAATTAACTCTTGTCTGGGGGAAGTGTAAATGGCTTATCAGTGTATAATGTACTTTGTCAAAAAAAAAAAAAATTCCTCACCGTAATGTATATTTCCTCCTTGTTGTGCTTGGGGGCATCAATTAATGTCAGCAGCCTGACAATTCCCTGAACACATTCCTTTGACTACAGATGCTAGGGTGACATTTTCTGACATCCGGGCAACGTTTTCTGCACGTGGCTCACTCCTCTTGCCCTTGATTTCCATGACATTCTTGTACTTCCTTCCTCATTCCCTTCTCCTTCTGGGCACAAAGAGTATAGCAGGAGCAGATCCTCAGCAGACTGGAAGCCCCGTGGTGCACCTTCCTCTGTTTCCTTCTCTCTCTTCCTCGCCTATAAGAAACTTACTCAAGCTTGAAAAATGGTAAAACAATACTATTTTAACCCTTTCTCTTATGTTCTTATAGTTGCACAATGATTAGGCTTTTAAAGAAAGCCTTCAACCACATAAGTTTCCAAAAATGACAACTTCAGAATTAGAGGCTGAGATTTTCATCAGGGCTTTCTTTTTTCTTTTTTTAAATAAGGACTACATGATACCAAAAGGACTTCCATTTTCAAAGGAAACACATGAGATACTCTCCAAGAACAGGAGTTGGGACGAGACAGATCTACCCTGAATGAGTTAGAAGTGATAGGTTGACCTTCAGGAAAATAAGTCTGATTCACTTTCTTATATTCCATAGACAGAAACTGTGCTGAGGCCAAAACTGAGAAAGGAGTTCAGAGGTGGGCTGTGGAGAAATAGTATAACCTAAGCTCACGGGGGGACCTCAGGTAGCATTTCTTGACTCTAAACTCCCCACTGGCCCCAAGCATTCCAAAACCTCCTCCCGGGAGCCTGTCGCCAAATGCCACATAGGCAGGTGCTCTGCCCTCATCCTGTATCCTCACTGTCTCCTTCTATTTGGGATGGCAGTGGCAACCCAAGTTACAAAGGCATAAGTGATGCCCAGTGGGAAAACCTAACATATCCTTTTCAGAACATAAAATTGTTTCCTCACTGCACAGCCCTATGTGTCTTGAGATGGATAGAAAAACATAAACCAGCCAGAAAGAAACTAAAGGGAAATGTCACTAGAAATAAATGGAGAGAACTGTCTTGCATTCCTACAGAGTTTGAGTGAGAAAAAAACTATTGCTTGTTTATAGGAATTTGACCTTAAGCTACTGAAAAGAAAGATGCAATGGGGGTCATGAGTGAAGGAAATGACTTTTTCTTAGATTTTTAGTGTCAGTTTTGTAAATGGGTCAAGCCAAAGTAAGCTAAGAGATCAGTAATTTGACTTCTTTCTGCCCAGGAATCAGCTTAGTCTCACTGTTTTTTATCAGGCTAAAGTCTTACCCCAGATAAAAATATTGTTGCTCTTAAGATAAACTTGGAGAAGGAGAATGGGGACTTGGGAGGATTATGGTGTTAAATTTTCAAAGCCTTTCCCTTTTAGGCACAAATCTAGTTAACATTTAAAGGATGCTTCAGAACAATCCTTCCAAAACCAAACCAGGAGAGACACCCAAAGCACCCCCTTAGGTTGGCAGTCCTAAAGGGATTAGAAGCAAACCCAAGAAAAATCTCCGTGGTGATAAATTGCACCAATGCCTTCACCTTTAAGCCCCAGTTTAACTTAACTCCTGACTATGAAATAGCAATTTTGTAATACAGAAACATAAATATAGTCTGAACGCTAATAAAACATTTCTTCCATGCTTTCCCTAACTTCGTAAACCGAGGAAGAGATCTCAGAAATTTTACCAGGGTAGTATTCTTATGAATACAACCTTGACACCAGTTCCTCAAGTCCCAGGTCGAACAATGTCCAATATTATCTCCGAATATGTTTTTGCTTTGATATTCCAGAGTGCTCGGATACCTGGAGCACATCTACATAGATGAGCAGAAAAAAAGAAAAAAAAAGAATTCTAATAACAATAACAACTGCATCCTATTCAGTGATTGAAAACTGCAACTATGTTTTCCAATCTCCTCTCAGTGATGGAAGTGTCATCATGTGGAATGAAAAACCATGGATTATAGTCCCTGTGCCCATATGCTTATGAGGTCCTGTTTGCATCAAGCCCAAAGATGACTTGATTTTTAAATAGGTTTCTGAACTCCTGCCTGTAAAGCTGAAAGACACAATATATTTATTCAAGGAGAGCGCTGTAAAGGTGAGGCAGGTGATCCATAGAGACTCTACCATAACTTCTCCCGAACTGCCTGCCCTTCATTAAACATGTTCCATCTCATGAACCGTGAATCATTTCATTTTTAAGTACTCTTTTATTTCCTTTAAATTTATCTAAAACTTTATTAGATTCAACTGGCACAGTCCTGACAGACAGCCTGCATTCATTTTAAACCTTCCCAGCGGAGAAGCATAAAACATTTAAAATCTATATTTGATCTGACAACAGCAGCACAGTGTTTGACTTAGAAACAGATTAGACATAATTGAAGATAAAGAGGACGCAAGCACCACTCCCATTTTGGTGAAGTGGGCTTTAAATTATCAGATCCATCCAGGATACATTACCGAGAAACATTGAATTGTTATCTTTAGACAGCCTTTTCTAAGAGTTTACAATTTATCAGTTCAGTGAAGCTTACCACCAGCTTGTTATCAGAACAAAAAATGAAAAATCATTCGGTTCAGAGCACAGAACCGATCTCACCTCAAAAAGTACACATTTCCTTCTGATAACAGACACTTCATTGGACAGCCAAGGGGCCACTTCATGCACAACATTTTCCGGTCCTTCCACTTCCCAGGTCATTCCTGAGTAGTCTGCAAACAGGCATCGTTTACCAACAGGATTCCCTGCCATGCCCCGCCTCCATTATTTAATTAAACAGGACAACGTCACCCACACGGTCACAGTCACCCATGGGAGCTCACACACACACACACACACACCCCCCACCCCTTGGCTTTGCCAGAGTCCTCTTCCACCTTTCTCATTAGTAATGGAGCAGAACTCATTATGCAAAGCAAATTTACAAAATTTAATTAATGAAACTTAAATAAGTTAAATTTGATACAACAGCATGCCATGTTTTTGTTTGTTTGTACAAGAAAATCAGACTTTGGAACAAAAATTAGGGCTAGGCATGGTGGTTCACGCCTGTAATCCCAGCATTTTGGGAGGCCAAGGTGGACAGATCACCTGAGGTCAGGAGTTCAAGACCAACCTGGCTAACATGGCAAAACCCCATCTTTACTAAAAATACAAAAAATAGCTGGGCGTGGTGGCACTTGTCTGTAATCCTAGCTACTCAGGAGGCTGAGGCACGAGAATCGCTTGAACCCAGGAGGTGGAGGTTGCAGTGAGCCAAGATCGCGCCACTGCACTCCAGCTTGGGTGACAGAGTGAGACCCTGTCTCAAAAAAATAAATAAATAAATAAAATCAGACTTTAACAAGACCAGATAATTTCACTAGGAAGCAAGCTACAGTGCATGAACCTGTCTAAGGTTACTTTCTTCTTAATACTCATTTTTTTTTTTTGAGTATTTTTATTCTCAAGAGTATTTTTACTCATTTTCAGTGTTAAGACATATAAATACTTTTATAAGGCATTGAATCTCAAGTTTTCTAAGGGCAAAAATAAGGAGGAAAAGCGGGGAGACATTGAATCATTTTGGAAAAATTGAGGGTCTAGCTAAATCATGGAAAGCCCAAAATCCTTTCAATTAAGCCCATTTTGAACTTTAGTTTTCAATCCAAAAGTTCCTGGTGTAGGAAAGAAATAATTTTTATAGCAACTAGAATTCTAGTCTTCCTGTTCTATCTTTCTTTCTGGGGGCGTCTTGTTTTCATTCTGCCAAATTTTAAAGATTGAAAGAGGATCTAAGGCACTTTAGAAACCTGTTTTCCGACAAATATTACACCCGGCACAGTAGGTATTGAGGAGGTATTGGTGGAATTCGATGCTTAGTTTAATGGCTATCAGGCTTTGATTTTACCATCTCCTATTCATACTTTAATCTTTCTCTAAAGCACATTGTTTTGTTTTCCATGTTACTTTGCTCCCTGGGAATATTTTCTAATTAGAAAAACCTTGAAGCAGTTTGTGATTCCCAAATAATTCAAATTAAATAATCAAGATTTAAATCAGGGAAAATCTTCAAGACATGAGAGTTAGACTGTGTGTGCAAGAGGCCGGGGTGTGGGGTGTATGTGTGTTATTAGGATAGTCACTTGAGCTGAAAGTCAGAAAGAATTTTTTTTAACCATGTAAGTCCTAGAAAGCAGTTTTCTTGGCAGGGAAAGAGCACAGATTTGGGAGCCAGACAAACCTATATTTAAATATTCATGCTCAGCCTTTAACCAGCTGGGCAACTGTAGGCCAATTACTAGGCCTGGTTTCCTCTTTAGCTGGGAAAAATACCTTCCTCCAGACCTGTCCTGAGGTTTAAATGAGGTCACATCTGTTGAAAAGCTTGGTGCTATGTAAACTCTAAAATACACAGATAATTTAGAGCCTTATGTCCTATACATACAATGTTAAAAATTGGGGTTGTATTCCCCAAATGCCTTTGAATAATAAAAATATCAAAGTGATCAAACAAAGAAACACAAACACTTTAAAATGTTTACATAGCACAAATGATTTTACAAACATGTATTTAAAATGTAAAAACGAACTCAGATATCAAACTCCTGAAATCACCATTGCAAAATAAATATCTGAGACAGTGTAAGAAATCTGATTTAACCAGCTCCATCTTGCTTCTAACCACCAAGCTCTCCTGGTTCATTTTTGGACATAGGCCGAACTCACTTTGGAAGGAACTTAGTTTACAGTTTAAACCAAAGTGATAGCAGCCCTTTCCCAAAACAAATCCCCTTCTTGCCTGGGGACTAAACTGCCTTTGTAGGACTAATAAATTAGCCAAAAGATTAGAAATTATGGTTTAGGAGTCATGCAGCTGGAGGCTATAAGATTCCAACCCTCCCCAAATTGCTCCTGGGGATAACATCACTAATATAAAACCTAGGATCAGTGCTTGAGATATTTTGCAGACTGGGCACTTGATGGATCAGCTGGCACCACACGGGATGGATAAACTGGCTCATCTGATCTTGTGGCCCCCGCCCAGGAACTGATTCAGGGCAAGAAGACAGCTTTGAATCTTTACGATTTCATCTCACCCAACAGTCACCCAACAGATCAGCACTCCAGATTCACTGTTCCCTACCTACCAAATTATGCTTAAAAACTCTGATCCCTGGATGCTCAGGGTAACTGATTTGAGTAATAATAAAACTCCGGTCTCCCACACAGCTGGTTCTGCATCAATTACTCTTTCTCTATTGCAATTCCCCTGTCTCATTAAATTGACTCTGTCTAGGCAGTGGGCAAGGTGAACCTTTTGGATGGTTACACTCCCATTATAACTTTTCCTTTTCAGGGAGTTTTCCAGGTAAGCTGAAACGGGGGATTTTATACAATACAGTGAGTTTGGAAAGTTGCAATCTTCTTCCATTTCTGGAAATCCTAAGAATCTCAATGGCTCTAATGACTTTGGGACTGCATTTAACTTAGAATCAATAGTCTGAAATGTTTTCTAAACCTATCTTATATGCATGAGTGATTATAAAAGTCTTTGATGAACGGTGGTAAATACTGGAAGAAGAGTGTCCTTGGCAAATTCATATTCTTCAAGGATCTCTCACTCTTCCATTTCAGTAGGTTCTTATCGCTATACCACTGATTCTAACCACTTCCTTTTTCAAGGATGCTGAAGGTACAGAAAGTTCTTTTCCTACAGGAATCAAAATATTCTTTGTTATCACTGAAAACACATTCATTTGATGTCTCTGGGACTTTGTGCTTCAACATAGAAAAAAATACGCTTGCCAAATTTGATACTTAATTCTTTAGACATACAAATTTGCTGTATCCAGTCACAAATCCATGATTTCTGATCACTCCCCCAACCTAAGCTCTCTTCACTTCCTTCAGATGTTTCCCCCCCGCTTCAAAATCACATTCCCAGGCAAATGCAACAACTAGAAATTGCAGGCTAGCTCATCAGCTTCCAAAGCCAACTCAGGGTGATGAAACTATCTTGCTTTGTTTCCACAAGAATGGATTCTCTTGATGTTTTCAGTTTATCTTTTTTGTACATATTTTCTCTTCTTAAATATATTGAAGAGTATAAATATCCCAAATATGAAGAAAAAAAAAAAAAACAGAGAGAGAGACAAATACTCACACACAGATTCCCTCTGTGAAGGCAGGCTCAGACTGCAGGCTGTATCTTCAGAATCACTTCCAACTGGCATGCACCCTTTGAGTTTTTATTGGAGTCAAAGCAGCCCTGATTATGAGGTACTAATTAAGTGGCCATAATCTAAGCTCAGCGCAATCTTACTTATTTTAAGGTAATAACTTGCTTTTTTGTGAGTGGCAAGGTGAAGGGACCATTTTAATGAGTCTTTAGTCATGCATACATGATGCATAAGTAGGCCCATTGTTCTCAGGAAGACTCTGAGGTAGAATAGAAACCCAAAAACCCAGACTTCAGGGTGGGTGGTTTAGTATCCTATTCATAGTGTCAGTTGGGCTTCTTAGCAGGACTCTTCTATGGAGTCTCAGCAGGACTATCCTCCTATATCCAGGTTTAGACTGCTTAGAGCCTGGGACGTATTGGTGTCTTTTGTGTCCAGTCATGTTCTTATGGGAAGCTGAGACTTGAGGCTGAACTATCAGGGATTTTGTAGGCCGGATCCCCTGTTCCTCTGACTCTGGGGACACAGTGAATCCCCTGGGCTAGCCTCGGTACCGGCCTGCCCTGGACTGGATGAATGGTGTCCATGACAGGGTGTTATCCAAGCCTGAACAAGCTGAATTTAGGGAACTGTACGGTGAACTGTATCTGGACCATTGGAGATTCCCTCTGAAGGGAACGGATCCATCACCACTGTCTGTCACCCAGAGGCAGGAAATGAATGGACGGATATTGGAGGAGGAGAGAACAGGTCCTTCCTTGGACTGCAAGTTAATTGGACTCTAGTTCTAAGTCTCTGGGAGTGCCCATTGGCGGAAGGGGTTGAGTTGCTCCCAACATTGGGAAACCTGTGAGGATTATGAAGGAAGATTTTGGCCTGTGAACTTTCAGAGTGGCACATTCTAGTGTCAGCTGTGACCCACTCTGTTGTCTGTTACCCCAAGCCTTCAGGGAAAGAGCCAAAAACCATGACCCAACCTGAGGTACTCAGTGGAATGATGGAGGGCAGGAGGCCCACCCCAGGGCTGGAGTAGCTGGGTGCTGGACATGAGCCCATCTAGAGTGGCTGTCGTGCCACCAGTAGTATGCTTAGCCTTCAGGCTAAGAAGGCTACGCAGAAGAGGAATAAAGGGACTGGTTCCCAGGAACACTCTGTATGGTTATCAGGGGCCTAGGTTCCTGCCAATTTACAGTGATAACTGAGAGGACACTTTGAGGGGAATTCCTTTCTGGAAAGAAGGCTAGTGGCAGCTCATCCTGTGTTAGTCTGGGTATAAAAAGGATGAGTTATTTCATTTTGTCATCACAAAATGGTTACGTATGACTTGGGTTCTGATGGTTACTGTGGTGTCTTATTTGTGACTTAAAGTGTACTAAAATCAGGAGATCACCTATAAAAGGCATACAAGAAATATTTGTTATTTTTTTTCCTTTCTCCAAATTCAGATAGATCTCCTTTTCTGAGATTAAGGAGTAGAACCAAAAGGCCTCTATCCAAAAGAATGTTTATAAGATAGTTATATCAAGATAAATAATTACTTACAGCCTAGCACACATATTAGAAAATTTATCACTTATATTTTTGTTGGTATTTGTCATCCCTGGAAATAAAATGCCCTTGCCTTGAGTTAGCCACTTGCAAAGGAAAGTGTGTCTGTGCATCACAGAATACTGTCTATTGACAGATCTTGCTTTTCACAGTAGAAAACTAGCTCCACCAAATAATTTTTTGTGCATGCCAACGCTTTTCATCAATATAGAAGAGCTCAGTGGAATATTTAGCCTGAGGACAAAAATATGAACAGTACATTCAGCCACAAAAGATATATGCCTTCTCAGAGGCCAGAGAAATAAGGAAGATGACCTTCTATATCTCTCCCTTTTCCATAACTCCATGAATCTATTGCCAATTTTACAGCATCTCTGCTTAATTCTGATTTCACGCAGTTTTACAAGGTCAGGTGTCAATCAATAGCAGCCAGCAACCAAATTTGCTTGAAATCACTAGAGGCACACATCTGTCTATTTCCCCTTGGATTTCCTCAATTTCAACAAAGTTTTGCCCAGATCTCAAGTTCTGTTGTATTTACCCCTACGTGGTAGTAAGGCTTATTCAAAGTGAGCTACAGTTTTCTAATAGATTCTTTTTTAGCCATTTCAGGGTAAGCTTTTCTTAATACAGGAATAATAAAGCCAACTTATTTAGCAAGTTTCATAAACTGGACACATAGTTTGATTTCATTTTTGTCTTTTTAGTTTCATGGCTTTCTTGAGGTATAAGTGACATAGAATAAACTGCACTTATTTTAAATGTACAATTTAATAAAATGTAAGATATGTATACACCCATGAAACCACCATTACAACCAAGATAATGAACATATTCATCACCCCCAAAGTTTCCTCAGATCCCTTTGTTTGACCTCATTTTTAACTAAGGAGAATATATCCATAAGCTCCTATTAGACTCTCTGCCTCAGAAACTCAAATTGCTGAGAAACCTATTTCTGAGCCTTATTTGACTTTTATTTTCACACGTTGAATAAATACACATAATTCGTTGACAATGCATTCATAAATGAGGGTACATGAAATCTGTCTTCCAATTGCATCTTAAAAGAACATATTTTCATAGTAAAGTCTATTTGTCCCAGGAAGCATTAGACTATTTGAAAGATGGAAATGGAAAAGTGAGCAATCATACTTAGAAAAGTCCCTGGTTTTTATCTCTTACAGGTCTGCAAATTTCTCAGAAGCTAAGCTTTAGAAAAATTATAGATTTCTGATGTCAGAATTGTAGCCTCCATCCTCCCGTAGTCTCAGTGACAGAAGTGAAGCCCAAACCTCAGTTTTTACTCTGGGGAACCACATTTTATAACAGGTCTCTAATTGAATGTTATTTAAGAATTGCTTGATAAAAATTCTAACATTAGAGATAAAGTCATGTCAACAGCACTGTTAATACTATGGTACAAAGATTTTCCCTTCTCTGGTCTCTGTGGCAACTAGATTCCTCAGTTCCCAGTTCTGCTGCTTACTAACTGTGAGAGCCCATGGCTAAAACATTGAACAGCTCCTCAGTTTTCTCATCTATTAAATGGGACTAATGATAACAATAAGCCTTCTAGGAAGATGAAATCGTAGGCACTCCTTTAATGTTCATTGCCATTATTGCACCTGCATTGCTTTTTCTAGTCATACTACATGCTAGAAGTGAGAGATAAAAGCCTCAAATTTCAGTATTACTGACATTCTGGAGCAAGTATTTAATACACATTAATCTTTAGTGGAGCTAGCCATCTTTGTACGCATCTGGACATCTGCCTACAGCCAAGCGGTATGTACTCTTCCAGCTCATTTTAATTTGGGACTAGAAGAAAGGACACTCATCTGCCAAAGAGGAAAGTTCCTTCACAGCCTTAGCTTTTGAAGCTAAGGAGAAGGAGCTGGTTGTACAAGTGGCCCCACCCTCCATTGGAAGGCTTCTGTTCTGGACACTTGAGTTCTCCTCCAGGACCCCAGGGAGGCAGTTTTCTAACTACCTTTGAAATGTCCCCATGGGGTCCAGTGCATCCTCTGTAGGTAGCCCTGGAAAAACAGAAAAGCCTCCCAGTTGGAGCAGCTCTTTTGGAATGTTTTTGGCATTGTATATTATACTGGTAAAAAGTTTAATCCATCTTAGTTCCTGGAATTTATCCTAAGGAAATCATTCAAAAAGAAACAATTGGCCTGGCACTGTGGCTCATGCCTGTAATCCCAGCACTTTGGGAGGCCAAGGCAGGAGGATCATTTGAAGTCAGGAGTTCAAGACCAGCCTGGGCAACATAGTGAAACCCCTGTCTCTATAAAATAAAAATTTAAAAAGTTAGCTAGGCATGGTGATGCATGCCTGTAATTCTAACCACTCAGGAGGTTGAGGAAGGAAGATCACTTGAGCCCAGGAGATCGAGGCTGCAGTGAGCTAGGATTGCACCACTGCATACCAGCCTGGGCAACAGAGTGAGACCCTGTCTTTTTTTTTTTTTTTTAAGACAGAGAGAGAGAAAGAAGCAGTGAAAAACAACATATATTAGAAGGTATACATAACATTGATGCTAATAGTAAAAAATTCTCAACAACCTCATGCAACATCTAAATTTCGGTACATTCATGGGCTGGAATATAAGGCAGGCATTTTAAATTATAAATATAAAGACCACGTAGAAACAGAAAATGTTTCGGCTGCAATATTAAGTAAAATAATAGCTTGATTATTGCACATGCAATCTAACTTCATAAAAATAAATATAATATGACAAAGATGGAAATAAATATTTTTTAAAAATCTATTTTTATGTTCCAGTAGGTGACTATTTTGGGAAAACGCTGAAACCGGATTTTTCCTCTGCTCTCACACCACCACCACAATTATCATCAACACACAAAAAGGACTTCCGTGACCAAATGTCCGCAGGGTTTTCCCCACACACCAAGCAGCAGACCCCAGCTGGGTGTACTCCAATTCAATTTTGACACTATTCACCTGGCGATAGTGTCAGATCCCACAGGTTGAGGTCTCAGTCTCCAAGACCAACTCGCTTCAAGTTGGGGCACCCATGATCCCCTCTTTGGGTTTGATTAATTTGCTGGAGCGGCTTACAGAACTGAAGGAAACAGGTTACTGGTTTAGTCTAGAGGATATTCGGATACAGATGAAGAGGTGAACAGGGTGAGGTATGGTAGAAGGGGTGTGGAGCTTCCATGACCTCGCTGTTTGAGCCACCCTCCAGGAACCTCCACATGGTCAGCTATCCAGAAGCTCCCAAACTGTATCCTCTTGGGTTTTTATGGAGGCTTCATTACACAGGCATGATTGACAACTGTGTAGCAATGTGACTGGACAAAAAGCACATGATCTAAACCCAGCAGGCCTTGTCTGTTCAGACTTTTCTTGGCCTCTCTGTGTAGCATCCCTTCCTCTAGGGTGTGGGGCAGGACCCTCTCTGGAATGAGGGTCTTATGAGCCACAATCAGATTAGAGTCCTGTCTTGGGCAGGTGAAAGGAAGGCAGGAGAAGATCAAAGAGAAAGAGATTCTGTTTCCTGAGGCCTGCTTCTGAGGCCTACAGAGCCCCAGTATTATAACAAAAGACTCTAACAAGGGTTATAGGAGTTATGAGCTAGGAACCATGGACAAAAAGCAATATATATAATAATATCACAGTGACATTTTTCTCTTATTTTCCAGATTTTCTGTATTGTTTTTATGTATTTTTTAATGGTAAAAAAGATGGTTTGCCAGATAGCTTTAAAAGAAATCATCAAGTCCAAGATGTTTCTATAGGAAAGAAAGCTGTGTACTATTTTGTGGAGTTTTTGCTTCCTCATTTAGCTAGATATGTGATGGATAGCGGTACCCCTACACCAGAGTTTGCCTGTTAACTCAAAAGAATCCTTCACAGGAATAATCTCAATTGTGAGAGATTCGTAAGTGTAGATGGGGCAGTTAAATGGCAGCCAACTTGGCCCCTGGAAAAAGGGAAGCCTGGCAGATCTGGCTCTAGGCATAAATGGAAGTCGTTCTGCAGGTGTAGTAAAAACAAAATGATTTGGGGGCGTTACAGACTGTGTTCAACTTTGTCTCCTTGGGATAATCATTTCTGGTTCAGTTCAAGTCAGTTTACTTTTCTGACCCTCAATTTCTTCATCTGTGAAATGGGAGTAACTATGATTATGACTTCCTCCTCAGAAAGTCCCAGTGAGAATTTTAGTGAGTTCACTATACTAGTTGCTGGAGATAAAATGATGAGTAAGACACCAGGCTCAAGAAATATACTGGGGAAGAGCATTATTATCAAAGGGTGCAGACAGGAGAAACATCCCATGCTGGGGGCAATTACTAGCAGATCTGTATCAGGGCACAGCAGATTGTAGCAAAACTAGAGAGGCGGGCAAGAGACAGACCCATAAATCGCATACCATTAAACTTTACCCTGCAGATAACAGAGCCACTGAAATATTTTATGCAGAAGAGTGGTGATGTGGTTTGGATTTGTGTCCCCATGCAAATCTCATGTCTAATTGTAATCCCAGGTGTTGGAGGAGGGGCTGGTGGGAGGTGATTGGATCACAGGGGCAGATTTCCCCCTTGCTGTTCTGGTGATAGTGAGTGAGTTCTCATGAGACCTGGTTGTTTAAAGGTGTGTGGCACCTTCCTCTTCTCTCTCTCTCCTGCTCTGCCATGTGAAGATGTGCCTGCTTTCCTTTCCCCTTCCACCATGATTGTAAGTTTCCCAAGGTCTCCCCAGCCATGCTTCCTATATATCCTGTGGTACTGTGAGTCAATTAAACTTCTTTTCTTCCTAAATTACCCAATCTCAGGTAGTTTCTTATAGCAATGCCAGAGTGAACTAATGCAAGTGGAAATTTCATTTTGCATTTTGTCGAGAACACTCTGGCAGCCCCATGAAGGATAAGGCTCAAGGAATAGAAATCAATTAAGAGGCCACTGGGTGCTCCAGTGAGAGATGATGGAGCTAACAGATTCAAAACTGAGCCCTTGGCCAGACACAGTGACTCAGGCTCATAATCCCAACACGTTGGGAGGCCAAGGTGGGAGGATCACTTGAGTCCAGGAGTTCAAGACCAGCCTGGTGAGACCTCATCTCTACAAAAAATTTAGAAAAAAATGGCTGGTGGCCGGGCGCAGTGGCTCAAGCCTGTAATCCCAGCACTTTGGGAGGCCGAGACGGGCAGATCACGAGGTCAGAAGATCGAGACCATCCTGGCTAACACGGTGAAACCCCGTCTCTACTAAAAAATACAAAAAACTAGCCGGGCCAGGTGGCGGGCGCCTGTAGTCCCAGCTACCCGGAAGGCTGAGGCAGGAGAATGGCGTAAACCCGGGAGGCGGAGCTTGCAGTGAGCTGAGATCCGGCCACTGCACTCCAGCCTGGGCGACAGAGCGAGACTCCATCTCAAAAAAAAAAAAAAGAAAAAGAAAAAAATGTCTGGGCATGGTAGTGCACACCTGTGGCCCCAGTACTTGGGAGGTTGAGGTGAGAGGATTGCTTCAGCCCAGGAGGTTGGGGCTGCAATGAGTCATGTCTGCCCCACTACACTCCAGCCTAGGCAACAAAGCAAGACCCTGTTTCGAAAACAAAAAACAAACAGAAACCCTTAATCTCCTCCCTGTCCCTTCCCACTGCAAACCTTGTCCTCAAGCAACCTTCCCCACCTTGGTGGCAGTGACACCCTTCGAACCACTCCCTGTCTACTCATCTCTCATATCTCGCAGCCCCTCCCTCAGCAAATGCTCTGGTTGGTTCTACCTTCAGGTTATAGGCAGAATCCAGTGACTTCTCATCATTTCCACTGTAAGCCAGCCCTATTTCTTGCCTGGGATGTGGAATAGCATTCTGACCATTCTCTCTGTTTCTGCCTCTTTGTCTTCAGTTCACCTTCAACACAGTGGACAGGCAGATCCTTTTAGGACTTGGCAGTCATGCCATTCCTCTCCCCAAACTGTCCACCTTCCCCTTCACCCTCCTTGCTCCATTTTCTTCTGAGAACTGATTACCTAGTAGCACACTAGGTACTTGGCAGATATATATTTGTTAAAAGAATGATTAAATGATTAGGATCATGGTCTAAGGTAGTAGAAGAGGGAAACAGTAGGAGAAGACTTGTTAAGAATAACTTGGGAGGTGAAATTGACCAGATTTGGTAACTGATGAAATAGTTAGAATGGGGAGTCAAGACGACCCCAGGTCTGTCACTGGGCACTGGGATGGGTTGGTGTTGTCATATCCTGGTCGAGGGAGCAGAGGCAGTGGAGCAGGGATGAGATATGGGACATCCTGAGTAAGGGGGCTCCGTGGGCTGTTCAAATGCAAACATCTGGGTACAGAGGTCACAAGGGCTCCCTCTGCCCAGCTAGACTTCCCGTTGCCTGGTTTCCAGATGATGTCTGGAGAAAGGCAAACTCCAGATCAAAAACTAGGGTACCTAAGAATGCCCCAAGCCTCCTATAAGGTTGTCATTACTTTTAATGGTAAAAACCGCAATTTACTTCTGCATCAACCTAATAATTAAAAGTCCAGATTTCCCACCCTGTTGATTCTGATTCTGTAAGAGCTGCAGGGAGGCTAAGAATCTTCATTTTAACTAGGGCCCAGGGGATTCTAACGCAGATAATCCACAGGTCTCACTTTGAGAAACACTGACCTCAACCTCTCTCACTTTGGTCCCATTGATTACTTCTAGCTGTCTGAAAAACGTATTTACATTCCTATCATTTTGTTAAGTCAGGACATTGTCAGGTAGAAACACCGACACTGATTAACATGTAAACTATATTCCTTGCATGTATCTGATAAAGAATTTTATAACATTATATGTCATAATTATAGAATGCAATAGCATGTTCCAGTGAGTTACACGTAATTATATTAAAGCAGTATTTAGAGCAATTATATCGTTTGTTGAACTGTAATTTCATTAAGTGTACAAACCTATAATGGATTAAATTCAGAAACACTGAAGTTTTACAGTGGCTCCCCTTGAAAATATTAAGGAGATATGGAGTTTGTATCATTCTGCCAAGTCCCAGTTAGGGCCTAAACACAATAGGGAATGAGATGCAATTTGCCTTGCACAACCCTTTTGGTTTTGTCCCACCCCCTCCCCTAACTCCGTAACTCACACCTCCCCTTCTGTCGCCATCAGTCATGAGCTCCAGTCTCCCTAGGCCTAAACCCCCCACCTCCCAGACACCCACAGCCTCTCTCTGCCACACTCTTCATTCAAAGAAAAATACAGTATTTCATTCTCTCAGAGACTCAGAGGTCAAATTTTGGTATTTTTTTTTTTAATAGATTCATGGCAAGAGAAACATTCCAGATATTAAAAGCGTGGACAGTGAGGCCCATGGACTGGCAGGATCAGCAGTCCCAGAAGCTCCTTGGACCTGCAAGACCCTCTGGCTCCACCACAGCCCTACTGAACCAGGATCAGCCTTTAAAAAAGAACCCCATGCAAATTTGAGAAGCCCAATTCAAAAATCTAGACTACAACCTGGTCTACCTTCCTAATGAGGAAACCAAGCCCCAAAGGCATGAGCTCCCTGGCCTAGGGTCTCACAGCTGGTGGTTAGCAGAACCATGTCAGAGCAAGAATAAAGGTTTTACTATTTTACTAACTATTGTATTTTACTGATAGCTACACTTGGGCACCAAACTATGTGCTTTACATACAGTATCTCTTTTAAGCCACTCAATAGCCCTACAAGGAAACTATTCATGTTCTCACATTGCAAAGCAAAAACTAAAAGTCAGAGATGGAAACTTATTTGAGGTTACAGTTAACCTCAATACCAGATCTTTTCAACTCCAACATCTATGTTCCCGAAACAGTGCTTTTTATTTCTAACCCATGGGAAAACAATGGTTGGAAAGTCAAGCTCATGAGTCATTTCTCTGCCTTCAGAATCTATGCATGGCCCTCCCAGACCAGGGCCAGAGGGTTAAAAAGCTCTTTCTCCTGAAGGTAAACTGTTAAACCTCTTCTTAAACCCATCCTCTATTATTTTCCAAATAACTTACATTGTTTCCTCACATTGCTAAGCCTTCACTGAGCTGAGATGCAGATGCTCCAGTTATCTTCAGACTGATTCAGCTGCAACTTCCATGTGAATACAGAGTTCCATCTTAGGACCAATGGGAGCCCCATGCACTTGTCACTTTCCTACTACCCAAAGGAGGTGTGGGGACCCTGCAGAGAGATTGAGATCTGCAGTTGAAGATAATTCCACATTTGTCTTAGTTTATTCAGGCTGCTATAACAAAATGCCATAAACCACATCCTTATGGCTTATAAGCAACAGATATTCATTTCTTACAGTTCTGAACCCTGGGAAGTCCAAGATCAAAGCACCAGCAGATTTGGTGTCTGGTGAGGACCCATTTTCTGTTTCTGGTTCATATAGATGCCTTTGCACTGTGTCCTCACATGGTAAAAGGAGTGAGGTCACTCTCTTGGGGCTCTTTTATAATGGTGCTAATCCCATTCATGAGGGCTCCATCCCCATGACCTTATCTCCCAAAGATCCCACCTCCTAATACTATCACCTTGGGGGTTAGGATTTCAACACATGAATTTTAGAGAGATAATTTTTTTTTTTTTTTTTGAGACAGAGTTTTACTGTCACCCAGGCTAGATTGTAATGGCGCAATCTTGCCTCACTGCGACCTCTGTCTCCTGGGTTTGAGTGATACTCCTGCCTCAGCCTCCTTCAGTAGCTGGGATTACAGGTGCCCGCCACCACGCCTGGCTAATTTTGTATTTTTAGTAAAGATGGGGTTTCACCATGTTGGGCAGGCTGGTCTCAAACTCCTGACCTCAGATGATCCACCTGCCTCAGCTGCCCAAAGTGCTGGGATTACAGGCATGGGCCACCACATCTGGCCTGGAGAGATACAAATAAATTCAGATCATACCACCTTCCATGTTGCTTTGACAATGGGTTCTCCCATCCACATTTCCATGCTGGAATTCCTTGAAACAATCAGCACAACTTCTTCTTGAATAGGCAGTCTTAGTTTCTGTTTTTATACTGAACTACTTAACCCCTTTCTTTCCCATGTGTATTAGTCAAGGAAAGAGAAAGAGAACCAATAGGAAGGATGGATAAATAGGTGATAGATACATATATACAAACAGAGGTGCTCTATTAGAAGAATTAGCTCATGTTGTTATGGGGGCTGAGAAGTCCCATGACAGGCTGTCTGCAGACTGGAGAAGTAGGGAAGCCATTAGTGTAGCTCAATCCAAGTGCAAAGGCCTGAGAATCAAGGAAGTCAGTGGTGTTGATCTGAGGCTGAAGACCTGAGAACCTGGGTGTGTTGCTGGTACAAGTCCCAGAGTTCAAAAGCTGGACAACCTGGGGATCTGATGTCCAAGGACAGAAGAAGAAGGATGTTCCAGCTCCAGGAGAGTGAATTTGCCTTTCCCCTTTCTTTTTGTTCTGTCTGGGCCCTCAGCCAATTGGAAGGTTCCCATCCACATCGGGTGAGGCAGGTCTTTCTATTCAGCCCACTGATTCAAATGCAAATTTCTTGTGGAAACACCCTCATAGGCATACCCACAAATAATGCTTCACCAGCCATCTGGGCATCCCTTAGCCCACTCAGATTGACACACATCCCTCAGCATTCTACATCAGCTTTGGTTAAAATTTCTGATACCAAAGGGCCTATGGTTTCTATCTTTACCTTTTCTCCCCACTGTTAAGTCTTCTTTGTGGTTCTATTCTTGGTAATCCGAACTCATTCACATTCGTAATCTCATGTGAAGCAATACTCAAGAACTAGCAATTTCAGGTTCTATAATTGCACAGCTTCTGCTCCTGTGAATCTGAGGCCAGCAAACTTAACGAATAAACTAAAATAAAAAACAGAAAGATGCCGGGTGCGGTGGCTCACGCCTGTAATCCCAGCACTTTGGGAGGCCGAGGCGGGCGGATCACAAGGTCAGGAGATCGAGACCACGGTGAAACCCCGTCTCTACTAAAAATACAAAAAATTAGCTGGGCGCGGTGGCGGGCGCCTGTAGTCCCAGCTACTAGGGAGGCTGAGACAGGAGAATGGCGTGAACCCAGGAGGCGGAGCTTGCAGTGAGCCGAGATCGCGCCACTGCACTCCAGCCTGGTGGTCAGAGTGAGACTCCGTCTCAAAAAAAAAAAAAAAAAAAAAAAAAAAAAAAAAAAACAGAAAGAAAAAGCATTCAGTTCCTTCTAATAATCTCCGATTCAAGAACTGATTTGAGGGTCAGGCGCAGTGGCTCATGCTGGTAATCCCAGCACTTTGGGAGGCTGAGGTGGGTGGATCACTTGACGTCAGGAGCTAGAGACCAGCCTGGCCAACATGGCAAAACCCCATTTCCACTAAAAATACAAAGATTAGTCAGGCCTGGTGGCACATGTCCATAATTCCAGCTACTCAAGAGGCTGAGGCAGGAGAATCTCTTGAACTCCGGAGGCAGAGGTTGCAGTGAGCTGAGATCACACCACTGCACTCCATCCAGGTGGATAGAGTGAGACTTTGTCTCAAAAAAAAAAAAAAAAAAAAAAAAGAATTGAGCTTGAATTCCTGAATAATCCATAATATTCTGCAACCTAGCCTACTATTTTTAATTTACTATTAACCTTTGCCTTCCTCTGAGCTTTTTTTTTTCTTCCCACAGTAATTTTTTTCTTTTTTTTTTTTTGAGACAGAGTCTCACCCTATTGCCCAGGCTGGAGCGCAGTGGCGTGATCTCAGCTCACAGCAACCTCTGCCTCCCAGGTTCAAGCAATTCTCCTGTCTCAGCCTCCCAAATAGCTGGGACTACAGGCACATGCCACCATGCCCAGCTAATTTTTGTGTTTTTAGTAGAGATGGGGTTTCACCATATAGGTCAGGCTGGTCTTGAACTCCTGACCTCAGGTGATCCACCCACCTCAGCCTTCCAGAATAAATATTTAATTTGATGTAGTTTACATGAAACAGTTACTGGAGATAAATAAAGTGAGAAAAATATGAGGGTAATTGGAGGGGCCAACCAAGAGTGAATGTTTGTTGTTCGTTATTTCCGAAAATACTTGTGTAAGTACCCATGTCGCCCCTCCAACTCTTAGTGTGACTCCTTCTCAGGCTTGAGCTATTTTGCTTGTCCCTCTGACTTCCTTCAAATGCCCTGTGCTACAGTTCAAATGCAGACCTTAAAACATATTTCTAAATTATAGATAATAGTTGATTGTAAACATAACAAGAGATTTATTTGTTGTTTGTGATATACTTAAGCATATAGAGAAGAATTACTTTATTTATGCTGTGTCTGCAAGGTACCAAAGCAGGTAAAATCCAAAACAGTCAAATTGATCACTTAGTGTTGTACAGATGCACAATAGGTTACTTAGCCGAATTCAACTCCTCTTTTTTTATCTATAACTTATCTGAGTGAAAAAGATAGTAGTCTAGTGATGTTTTCCAGGGTAAAGGTGACACCACATAATGGAAAGCTCAGTTTTTTTAGCATTGGCATTTCTTTCTTTCTTTCTCTTTCTTTCCTTCCTTCCTTCCTTCCTTCTTTCTTTTCCTTTGAGACAGGGTCTCACTCCGTTGCCTAGGCAGGAATGCAGTGATACAATCACAGCTCACTGCAAACTCAATCTCCAGGGTTCAAGTGATCCTCCAACCTGAGCCTCCTGAGTATCTGGGACTGCAGGTGTGTGCCACCACAGCTGGCCAAATTTTTAAAATTTTTTTGTAAAGACAGTGTCTTGCTATGTAGCCAAGGTTGGTCTTGAAATCCTGGGCTCAAGTGATCCACCCATCTCTGCCTCCCAAAGTGCTGGGATTACAGGTGTGAACCACTGCACCCAGCCTAGCGTTGGCTTTTCACAAGGCGGGGCAACTCCTCCTGGGAAAGCAGAGCTACTCCAAAGATCTCTGCTGCTTCCAATGTAGATTTTCAATGATTTCAGATCTGCATAAGAATGTAGTTACTGTTTAGGAGAAGCCAGCTCTCATGGACGAAACTGTTTGTGATCCTCATGATTTTCCTTGAACAGGCCCAGTCTCGCCACATGGCATCATTTCCTCCTCACCTGCAGAATCGTTGTGACTTGTGGCTCCTCTGATTGCACCTGCTTTCACCAGCAGCCCTGGAAGAGAGCTCTTCTGCGTGGATGAGAGTTGAGAGACCTTGGTTTCATTACTTGTTTAAATTGGACCCTCTCAAATGAATGTAAGCACATAATGGGGGAACTACACTATAAGATTAAAAGGAATCCAGCTGTTAGCAGAAATGGGTGCCTGCCAGGTTTATCCACCAAATTCTTTTCACTTGATGTCATTAAAATAAAATTTGATTTTTAAAATGAAAATTTCTCGGATTGATATGAATTTGTCTCATTGATTTTACTAATATAGCCAGTTAACATAACAATTCTAGCATACAAGGAAATGAGAATAATACGAAAGCAAAAATAAGGGTAGGGGCTGGGCACAGTGGCTCACACCTGTAATCCCAGTACTTTGGGAGGCCAAGGTGGGCAGATTACTTGAGGTCAGGAGTTCAAGACTACCTTGGCCAACATGGTGAAACCTCGTCTCTACTAAAAATACAACAAAAAAATTGACCGGGCGTGGTGGTGGGCACCTGTAATCCCAGCTACTCAAGAGGCTGAGGCAGGAGAATCGCTTGAACTCAAGAGGTGTAGATTGCAGTGAGTCAAGATCACACCACTGCGCTCCAGCCTGGGTGTCAGAGCAAGTCTCCATCTCAAAAAATAAATAAATAATAAAGGTAGGGGCTTCTTAATTCTTTCAGTCAGATATCCTCACATTAATCTGTAAAGGACAAAAAATTGGACTTCACTTAATTTGAAAAGTTGTCTCCATTTAAATCTCCTCTGTTTATTTTGTTGACCACCTCCTTTGTGCATTTCATTTCCTATCTTTGATTTAAAAAAGGTTAAGGGCTGGGTGTGGTGGCTCATGCCTGTAATCCCAGCACTTTGAGAGGCAGAGGCAGGCGGATCACGAGGTCAGGAGATCGAGACCATCCTGGCTAACACGGTGAAAGCCCATCTCTACTAAAAACACAAAAAATTAGCCAGGCGTGGTGGCGGGCGCCTGTAGTCCCAGTTACTCGGGGGCTGAGGCAGCAGAATGACGTGAACCCGGGAGGCGGAGCTTGCAGTGAGCCGAGATCGGGTCACTGCACTGCAGCCTGGGCGACAGAGAGAGACTCTGTCAAAAAAGAAAGAAAGAGGGAAAGAGAGAAGGAGAGAAGGAAGAAGGAGAGAAGCAGAGAAGGAGAGAAGCAGAAACGGAGAGAAAGAGAGAAAGAAAGGAAAGGAAAGAAAGGAAGGAAGAAAGAAAGGTTAAAAGCCTCATATTTCAATAAACATATACTGATTGCCTACCTCAAGGCAGCCTGCATAACTATTGCATTTACACCCCACAAGAGCAAGGATTAGAACCTCTATTTTCTCCTTCCAAGTTCACAGACTGTTCTATTAAATCTTTAAATCTTTTTTAAATACCCTGTAAATACATAGAACATACTTAGAAGACCATGAGTCTCCCTTGCCTTGTGGTTCAGGGCCCCGTCAGGGGAAAGTAGTATAGACTATCTCCTGGAGATAACCTCTCTTTTTTGAGTCCCTATCACTTATGCCCATATAAATCTCTCTGGATGCTTTAGTAAAGCAGTTAAAATAGAAGAGATTTTAGGGCTATTGCCTGGCATTGTCCAGCTGCCCACAGTCCCCCAATCAGTACTCAATGGGCTGAATTCCCACTTCACGTCTTCCTCTCAATCTTTTCCTATTTAATCAATAAATTGCTCTAACTCAGTTATACTAACACGTAATATGAGAAAATGCCAACAGTTAATTAGGGATCAGCCTGTGAAAACTTGGGGGAAGCTACATGTTTCAATTATGTTAAAGAACACGTAAATGCAATCAAATCAAATGGATAAGCATTGTGTCAAGTTTTTACAAGAAAAGAATTGCATTTCACATGCATGAAAGCAACTCTCTTGTAACTTACAGAATACGAGATTAAAAATAAGCACATAAGAGAACCATTAAAATACTTATTATTTGAGTTAAATTAGAATTCTGTGAGGATAGTTTGGTCAAATGATTTGTATTATTTTAATTTCCTTTCACAATCAAATTCAAATTACTCTACCTGCAGGTTACATGGTTAAGCAGAGCTCCTTAAACATCAAATCCCATTTTTTGTAACATTCATCATGTATTTTTAAAAGGTTTAATATCAACTTGAAGCTAGCCACTAAATACCTGCTGATTTGTAAAGTTATCAATTCCCTCACATAATATTTCATAGATGTTGATCTTAAAGGAAAAACGGGAAGACAAGGAAAGATCTCTCAGAGGCAAGAGCTTTATATCTCAAAATATTTTATGATTTAACAGCTGTCCTGGGAATTGAAAAAGATGATGCTAGACTCAGCTAAAATTCAATACCTGTTCTGTAAAGTGTGCTAACTGCAGTATGGAATTCTGACACTCATAGTCCGCATGCAATTCTAGTTCTTCAGCACTAAGAAATCGCTCATGGAGAAGGAACTGCTTCATGAATTCAATTTTATCATCCATCCATAAGTAGCTGTATTTCTTCAAGTAGCTTTGATACTTGTGAACATTAATGGTGACTGATTGCACCCTGCTCGGAATTTCCTGGTGCATTTCCTCTGGCACATCCATCTGAGCCATGTTCTTTCCTAATGGAAAAACAAAATGGAAAATCGTAAGTGGAGCCAATGATTTTTCATTTAAAACCATGAAGAATTAGAGGTAGACTACTTCAAGCCAGACTGCCGCCGTCCAAATTCCAACCAGTACCCCGTTAAGTTTGAGAGTTTATTTTTTACAAGAGTTCTCAACGTGCTGTATGTTAATTAAGTCTTTGTAAAGATAATCACACTCTAAGTACAACAGATGATCTTTTTATTTAAGGGAATAGATTGTGAATCACTTGGTAAAGTAGAGAATTCTTTTGGAAAGTGAAAAATCACCAACTTACTTTATCCTTCACAGACTCTGTTGGTTTTCCTAAGACCAGAAAAATACGCAACTGAGTCTCTGTATAAGTGGAAGGTGGATTTTTTCACCATGAACACTCAGGAACCAGCAGAATTAGACATCAACCGGTGATCAATAGAAAAGGTGAAGGTGAAGATTTCCCTCTGACAGTGTCATCTCCTTACCACCTAAGGAACTCAAGGAAGGCAGAAGAACCCCATTGTCACTGTTTCCAAAGACCTCTCTGATGTCTTTACTATAAGCACCTCTGCCTTCAAGCAGCTAGGGACTGATTTTATGAGGAAGATGAAGCCAAATGAGAGGTGATTGCTCATGGGGGTGTTGGCCATGGGATCATTGCCTTATAGTTCCTACTTCTTCTCTTGGCTAGATACATACCAAACCAATCAATGCCTATAATCAATTTGTATACTTTAGGTCTTCATTTTCATGTTTGGTTCAACCTTATGTCATCTTTATAAAATAAATAGAGAGAAAAAAGTTATAAGAGAGACTCAAGTATGTTCCAAAAAATATACCATTTACCCTAGAGGTTGAAATATAATCAGTTATTCAAAACTTGCATGCTATGTATACAAGACACTGTGCCAGACTCTGGAGATTTAAAAAAAAAAAAAAAAAAAATGAGACCAGGTGTGGTGGCTCACACCTGTAATTCCAACAATTTGGGAGCCTGACGAGGGAGGATTGCTTGAGTCTGGGCAACACAGTGAGACCTCGTCACCACAAAAAATAAAAAAATTAGCTGGGCATGGGGGTGGACACCTGTGGTCCCAGCTACTCAGGAGGCTGAGGTGGCAGGATTGCTTGAGCCTAGGAGGATACAACTGCAGTGCAGTGAGCTATGATCATGATCATTCCATTGCACTCAAGCCTGAGTGACAGAGTCAGACCCTGTCTCAAAAAAAAAAAAAAAAAAAAAAAAAAAAATAGTTAAAGCAAATTAGAAAGGTACAAATAGCATGGTGAAAATTTAGAAGACAGAGATAACATTCAACTAGTGAGGTATGGAAAGAAAGCAGGTGAAATTCATGATGGCTTCATGGAGAAGGCAACATTTTAAAAATGGGTAGTATTTGGACATATGAACATGAGGGAATATAAACAGGAATGTAAGTTATACCCCAAGAGTTTTAGAGTGCTTTTATACATATTATTTCACTAAATCCTTACCTCGCTCCCATGAAAAAGTTTGAGCAATGTGGCCAAGACTAGCTAGATTCCCCTAAATCCATTTTTTCTTCCTTGCATTTGGGTTGGAGCCATGTTAGTCTGGTCAGTAGGATATGGACAGTAGTGAAAGATGCCACTTTCAAGCCTTGTCAGCAAATGCTATGTGATCCTCCACACTTCCTCATCACTTACCAGCCAACCTAATGCAAAAAATCAGCACCAGAGAACTATAAGTAGACCTTGTAATATTGCTGCACCACAAACGAAATGTACCTGGGAATTCCAAGGCAGTGCTAACAGTAGACTTGCTCTCCTTACCACACACACAGCCCTGCTCCCCCTGACAACTTTAGGAAACAAATCTCTATTGTGCTAAGGAAACAGGATTTGGGAGGAGTTGGCTATCATACCAGCATTAAGTACCCTGACTGATACAGGAATTTCACTTTATGGTGAAAATTCACTTTACACATGAGGAAAAGGAGGCACGGAGAAAAGAGCATGCACAACATGAAAGTAGGAAAGTGGCCGGCGTAGTGGCTCATGCCTGTAATCACAGCACTTTGGGAGGCTGAGGCAGATGGATCACTTGAGCACCACGAGCTCGAGACCAGCCTGGGAAACATGCCAAAATCCCGTCTCTACTACAAATACAGAAACTAGCAGGGCGTGGTGGTGTGTGCCTGCAGTTCCAGCTACTTGGGATGCTGAGGTGGGAGGATCACTTGAACCTGGGAGGTGAAGGCTACATTGAGCCAAGATTGCACCACTGCACTGCAGCCTTGGTGACAGAGTGAGACTCTGTCTCAAAGAAAAGAAAGAAAGAGAGAAAGAGAGAATGAAAGAAAAGAGAGAAAAAGAAAGAGAGAAAGGAAAGAAGAAAGGAAGGAAGGAAGGAAGGAAGGAAGGAAGGAAGGAAGGAAGGAAGGAAGGAAGGAAGGAAGAAAGAAAGAAAGAAAGAAAGAAAGAAAGAAAGAAAGAAAGAAAGAAAGAAAGAAAGAAAGAAAGAAAGAAAGAAAGAAAGAAAGAAGGAAGGAAAGGGAAAGAAAGAGTTTCTGTTCTCCCATTCCGCGTTTTTCAAACATCTACTAATTTTTCAAAGTCCAGTGTAAAAGTCACCTCCTTAGTTGGACCTCAACAGCACCCTTCTTGTTGTGATGGTTGTGATGTGATGTGGCAGAAGTGGGAAAGGGTTGGGATCCAGAAGGGAAGGGTGTAGACTTGGGGTTCACTTCTTACTAGCATGACCTAAGCAAATGGCTTCAACTTTCTGAGTCTTTTTCCTCTTCTATAAAATGGATTTAACCATCATTATTTCACAGGGCCATTATGAAGACAAAGTGAGATGAAGAATGAAAAACTATCCCTGGTACAGAAAATGTGAAATAAATATTTGTTCCACCTATTCTATAGCCCTTCATTGTTCTACTCACTCATAACTGTGAACTCCAGAAGAGCAGAATCCACACTGCGTTCACCTTTATAGTCTGCACCTAATACTTAGGAGGCGTTTTAGTTAAAATTAGGTAGGCTGGGCACGGTGGCTCATGCCTGTAATCCCAGCACTTTGGGAGGCCAAGGCGGGCAGATCATGAGGGAGGCTGAGGCAGGAGAATGGCGTGAACCCAGGAAGCGGAGCTTGCAGTGAGCCAAGATTGCACCACTGCACTCCAGCCTGGGCAACAGAGCCAGGCTCCGTTTCAAAAAAAAAAAAAAAATTAGGTAAATTTGCATTTGGCCAAAAACAAACTAACTAAGGAGACCCTACATCCACAGAGTTTTTCTCTCTCTCATTAAAATCTAGGGACTACTAAGAATCCAGGGCTGCTCAGACAGTTCCACAGATGAGTCAGGATCCCATACTCCTTCCAGCTTTATTGCCTGCCACTCTAAGGATGTGGTCTTCATTAGCATTGTCTAAGATGGCAGATGGGGCTCTAGGCAACATATCTGGATTCCAGGTAGTATAACAAAGGACAAGGGCAGGGCTCTCCCTGGAAAGACATTTCTGGAAGTGCAACCACTTCTGCTTACATACCTTTGGCTAAAACTTGGTTGTATGGCTCCATCCAGCTGCATGGGAGGCTGGAAAGTGTAGTCTTCAGTCTGTGCCTCCATATACCCAATTAATATTCAAAGTCCGATTACTGAGGAAGAAGACAGAATTTGATGTTGGAGGGACAATGAGTGGTATCTGCCCTATTACACACATGACTATGCTTTGGGAAGTTGGTTCTGGCAGGGATGTGGAGGAAAAAGCTGAAAGCCAGGAGGAGAGTTGGGACACTCCAGTAACACTGACAAGAGCTCCTCTCGTTGAATGAGTACTGCATGCCAGACCCCTTGGGGTGCACCTTACCCACACTGGCTAATTTGTCACTTCAACCTCTCAAAGCACATTGGAGTTCAGATTTTAGCAGGCCATTTATTCCAACTTGGGATTGTTAGGTGACTTAAAATGGCCATCATTACACTTCATGATGTTGTGGATTGGAAATATGGGCTGGGCTCAACTGGGTGAGCCCATACAGTGATGGTGTTCTCTCCAAAAAGTGATGGCGTTCATCTATTGTGGGCTCACCTGGAGGATTCCAGGCGGCCTCACTCACGTGTCTGGCACCTTGACAGGGCTGGCTAGGAGCCTGGGCTCAGCTGCGACTCTTGACCAGATTGCCTGCCCATGGCCTCGCCAATGTGGTGGCCACAGAAATCAGACTTCTTATATGGCAGCTCAAAGCTCCCAGAGAGAATATCCTGAGAGACAGGAAGTTGGAAACCTCAAGTTTTTTGTTTCTTGGAGGTCTGGGCCTCAAAACTGGTACAGTAACACTTCTGCCATATTCTATTGCTCAAAGCAGTCCCAAAGCCTGCCCAGATTCAAGGATGGGGGCAAAGACCCGGCTTCTCAATGGAAGGCAGGTACAAGTATTTGCAGCCATCTTGAATTCTCCACAGGTGACGTGCATTTAATCAGTATCCAGTAAATGTTTGTTAAATGATTCACAGGTTTGGTTCAGTTCTAGATCCTGAAAAATAACACAAATGAGAAAGACATTGAGTGTCTAGGAGTTTCTAGAACTTAATTCCTTTCTTTTGAAAAAGAGTTCAAAATGAATACACAAATTTAGGACACCGAATTTGATTGTATATTAGCAAAATAAAAGTGGAGTTTACTTCAAAACATGAAGGAAGAAAGTGAACCACTATTCTTCCCCATTTCCTATACTGCTAGCAACAATTGGAATGGGTTGATTGCTTTTTGGTATTACCTGGGAATTCCTCCAAGATCCAAGCTGATTACTCCCTTCTGTCCTAGAGACAGGAAAAGAGCCAAGTAAGAGTGAGTTATTGCCTAAATATAAGCTTCCTTGGTAAGTCTTGGGTGAAGGAGGTAAAAAGGTAGTAGCTGGAAAATATCCCAGGGAGAGTCTCATTTTTTGAAAGAAAAGCAGCACCTGACAGGTGTCTTTTCCAAGGCATCTAGCAACTCCCTTTACAAATGAGGCAGCACTGAAGTCTTGATGAGATGTTCTCTCCTGCTAGTGACATTTTTATTGACAGCATGGCTCTAACAAGTTTGGAAACTCATCTCATTGTCATTCAGGACGAGTGAGGCCCCAAAGAAAGGGATGGAGTTAGAGTTGGTCTTGAAGTTTTCCATCAGATGCTGGCTCTAACTGATACTGATATGAACCCTTGAGCATCCTGGGCAACCCACATAAAACCAAATAATTGCAGTGACAACTCCCATTCATCAAAATGAGACGCGAGTAAGTTCTGCTTGTCCTGATAATGACTTGAAAATGATAAGTTAGTGAAAAAAGCACTTAGGAAGACTTTTCCTTTTCACCTCAGCTAATTGGCCACTTCATTTGTAAGGGAGCCTTGGCTTTCTTTTAAACTAGTTTTTCACTTCAGCTACTACAAGACTCTGCCTAGACTAGATAGCCTTAAATCTTTTCTGGGTGAGGCTAGACTGCACTAGTGTTAAGTTCCTTGAACATGAATTTCACACCCCCTCCATACCATGCCTTGCAAGTCCTTTACAGGCCATGAAAGTCAACACTAAACAAATCCAATCTTGTAAGAGAAATGAATGTGGGCTGAAAGGAACTTAGCCTATGCATCTAATAAAAATCAATATCCTTTCCAAAAATATAAATATATTGAATAATATGTCTGCTGTTTTCACCTGAATCTGTAAGGGAAATTTCTGTGGTACCTCTACCAAAGGAAAATCAAGATCTAATGGCTTTTGCTTATTGAGTAAGAAAAGCATGAAAAGCTACCGCTTATGTTTACAGAGAAGAGGGGCATTACTGGCCTATGTGGGAAGGACCAATGCAAATTTAGCAAGCCAGATAATAGCTGGGCGAATCTGACTTTTACCATAATGGAGGTGTTGCTCAAGCATGTGGCAGGCCTTGATTGGCTGACCTGTGAATAACCTTTTCTGACTGTGTAAACAGAGCAAACAAGCGACTTCACTGGCCCCGAATGAGTGATTAGAAGCAGTTATCCAGCCCATACTTATATTTATACAACTCCTTTGCGAAAAATCTCCAAGTTTGCCTTTTCTCTCTCACAGAGTGGTAACTTGACCTAAGTTCTGTCCTTGTGGTAAAGGGCACGACTTGAAGGGACTTTCACCCGAACCAGCTGTACGCTGCTCAAATCCTTAGGAGTTAGTTAACTCAGACCATGCATGCTTTACCATCCAGGCAAGCAGACCCCCTAACATATTCCATCTCAAGGAAAAGAGGTCATTGCTCAATCAACGTGGCTCTCACAGAGGCAGCTCCATATTGCCGTTGGATTTCTAGACTTGGTTGTCCTGATCTCAACTGTGTCCAGGTTTACAAGAGATTTTTCCACAGCACATCAAAACCTGCCAAACCAGACTACATTGTGTGGCATGGTGGGATGGCTAAGGGTGGGGATTTGGCACTGAAATTGCATGGGATGGAGCCAGGCTCTGCTACTCCCTTGCCATTGTAACTTGGAGTAAGTTACTATCCTTTGTCTCTTACTTTTGCATCTGTAAAATAAGAAGCATAATGGTTGTGCGGATTATGAGAAAATAACATATAAATGGCTTTCCGTAGTATCTGCATATGGTAAGGGCTCAAGAAATATTAACTATCATTATGATTTCAGTTGCCAGCTCATGATCTTCACTTTGGTTGCCAAAATGGGTGGGAATGGGAGTTCCTAATTGCAAGATGCTCTTTCACAGTCTAATTTCACTCAGTGACTAAATTCAGGCCCTGATATCAAAACAAAAATGTTTTCGTGGACAATAAACATGAAATATTCTTTTATTAACCACATTTTTTGCCCGTTGAAGTAGAAAATAATTCCTCACAAAAATAACTTAATTTTTTAAAAGCACATTAAAATCTGGTTGTAATAATAACCCAAGTGCTCCTCCTGTCCCTACACTTCATAAAGAAAAGAACAAAACCAAAGCAAAATTGAAAAAAGTGATGGGGGGGTTCTCCTGAGGTCATGTCCCGCACACTGGGCTGACACACATGTTCCACCAAATCTGTGTCTACAACATGTAATGAGGTGCAGTTTAACAATCCCGCTGGCAGGCAGGCTAAACAGGTCTCAATTCATCAACATTCTTTCATTGGAGCTTGGATTGAATATAGATTCAAACTGATTACCCAGGCTGGTTCAGCTCTCCTCCAGCTTTTTGTTCTCACCTACATCTGTCAGAGAAAATGGTCCATATTTATGTCGTGGAGAATTTCTCGTTTAGGATACAAGCATGTCAAAACTTTGGGTATGTCAGGATCTTTCAAAATCTCTGCGTATTACATTTCCTGGGGAACAGCTGAAAGCTACACACATTCACAGTCTGACTGCTTTTAACCCTTCACACTGAGAAGGTGATGTCTTGTTATAAAGCAGGAGAGATTTCTCACACCGTATGAGAAATATTTACCATCACCATCAGCCGCTGCTAGCCTTTGAGCTGCTCTGTGAAAAGTGTGAAGGAGGGGAGCCAGGGGAACCGAAATTCAGCAGCCAACCTCTGTAGCAGAAAAGATTTATCCCTTGGAAAATGTAGGCTATCACTGTAGAGAGCCACCTCTTAATGGCTTTCAACTCTGCAGAAATTGTTGTCAGGGAGACTGAAGCAGGTGCTTGTCATGCAGAGGCCATCTTGTCAGTTTGCTCGGCCAGAAAGAGGACTTGCTGCAAGTTACTGGTTTCCACATCCCATTTATCCAGGCTCCATCGTAATCGATATGCAATCGAACATACAAAAGACCTGACCTTGCCCATTAATGATAGATTTGCAGAGTGGGCCAGACGAACCTCACAATCAACTCTCAAAAAAAATGCAGACATCTCTCCCTGGAAGTGGGGTTGTTGGCACAAAACGCTGTGAATTGTTCCATAGTCTTATGCTTCCTTTCTCTGAATCCCTATAGCACTCATTATCCGTACCACACAATTTAGCACTTGATTATATACTGTCTCGTATTGTTCTCTAATTGTTTCTCCACCCAGATAAGAGGTGGAGTTTCTTGAAGACATCATTTTCCCCCCTAACGTGATTTCTATAATTGTCTGGAGCTGCTTCCCTTAAACCTCTGTCTAGTAATTTTTCTTCCATCATGGTATGGTCTTCAAATCCACTTAGATGAGGAGAAATAAAAACATCAGCCACCACCCCCAGAAAAACACAACTAATCGAAAAATAAGGAGCACCTGCACACATTACGCACACCTAATCATGTGTCATATGGAGAAAATATTCCTATTGATAAGAAATTCAGGGAACATTTGTTTCCACAGCCAACGAACATCTTAGCCTCGTACTAGCACACACTTACAAAAGTCTCTTCACTCTTCTCTGTCTCCCTGTCTTTTTCAATGGGGAAAAAATAAAGTTTTTAAAACAATGACAATGCTATATCCTGAGGCAGGGCTCCAGCTTACCTCTGGATTGAAATTAGTGTCATATACTCCACACCCATTGCTCCGGGAATTGGTTGCTGGAATGCCATCTGCAGAAGCAATTAGCACTTCTGTTTCTAGAAGGAATATAATACAGCGCCCCCTATCATGGCAAAAACAACTGTTTTCAAGTGCTTTTGGAAAACCAGATTTTTTTTTACCCAGACATTTTGTGAAGGATAGAACCAGCCTCTTCATGAATTCCTTTTGAAGTCTTCAGGGTGGGCCCATCCTTCAGCTGCTCCTAGATGACATCTATGGCAGCCCTGGCAAGCTCTCCACGTACCCTGAAGGAGCAGGAAGAGGGTGCTGGGCAGGAGACTCTCTTGTGTCTCTAGGGGATCATTCCAGGTTCTCGCTAAGTTTCTGTGCAACACACTCCTTAAAAAGGGGGAAATGGTTTCATCACAAAATTCCCTGCAGTTCTCTGTTTTCACAAAGGATTTGTAGACAGGCAGGCAGGTATCTCAAGAAGAATGCCCATATCCCCATCTTTTGGCAGAACCACACATTTAAGTGTAGCAGAAGAGTGAGGCTTTATACTATTTTCAAAACTCTTCAAAGAAAGATAATTCCATAACCTCCTCCCAGTCCATGGTTCACCAACTGGCCACATGAGACAATTACTCTACGTACTACATGATTTGTATTCCAACAACATGTGTTCAGGTTGCTCCGCCTGCCTCCTTCTCCCATCAGGCAGGACCAGGTAAAGGGCAAAATGAAAATGCAAGGCCACTTGTTAAAAAAAAAACAAGTGTGAAGACTTTCAAGGTGGTGAGAGCAGAGCATCAAGCCTAGGATGGCCCCATCCCAGGATGGCCCCATGTGACTGGCCTCAAGGGAGACCACGGAGGGTATGGGTCTGGCCCTTGCAAGCCCCTTTTAGCCCATCTCTGTCATATCATCTTTTCTTACTTCTTCATAGCATGGTCTTGTTTTTGTTGTTGTTGTCATTTATTTATAGCACTTGCCAGAAGACTCCTACCTGTGCCTGTCCTTTAATACATAGAATCTTCTTGCTTCAGCTCAAATCTTCTGGTTAAGAGAAGCAGATACCCCTCTATCTACTTTAAGAGGGGCTGACTATGGGACCTGGGCTGGACCAAGACAATTCCTGGAACAGTAAGTTATATGCTCTCTCTTTCTCTCTCTCCTCCTCTTTCTCTCTCTCTTCCTCCACTTTTCCGTTGGCTGAAGCTCTGTTCTGCTAACATCAGCCTTTCAGATTACCCCGTTGCTTTCTCCTCATAACTTTGGCCTTCATATGGCCTCCTGAGTCCTGACTGTGCCCCATGACTTTTCAGCTGAAGATCCACGGCTAACACCTCAATACTCTTTAGTCCAAATTCCCAAGAGTGGTTCCAAGTGACCCAGCCATCTTCTTACACTAGGTCACAGGTAGCTGACCAGGCCTGTGGATTGGCTACCTCTGGATCAGATGCTCCAGCTAACTTTTGCTTGGAGGAGGGATTAGGTCATATGATACATCATTTGACCGCCCAGGGCATGTGAGCAGAGTAACTCCATTAAATAAATCAGTTTATGGAGGGGAAGGCATCTTATATGATTGCTTTACAGTGTTCAGTTCTCTCAATTCCCCCAGCGGGGTGGGCATTATCATTCTCATTCTGCAAGTATGGAGCTTGAAGACCAGAGACTTCACGCAACTTGCCCAAGTTCCCAGAGATGACAAGTGTTTGAGGTAGAAGTCAGGCACAGCTGAGACTGCAAAACCCCTACCTTGAAGCTGTCTCCAAAACAGAGAGGAACAAAGCAGAAGGGACCTAAAATGCTTCTCACCTGCTCAAAACTCAAAACTAGACCTGCCTCTTCATACACAAATTCCAGAGACGAGTGTATCAGTTTGCTAGGACAGCCATAACAAAGGAGCAAAGACTGGGTGCTTAAATAACAGAAGTTTATCATCTCATGGTTCTAGAGGCTGGAAATCCAACACCGAGGTGCCGGCAGTGTTGTTCTGAGAGCTGTGAGGGACAGTCTGTGCCAGGCCACTCTGCTCAACTTGTAGCGGACCGTCTTCAGGCTCACAGGGTGATCTCCCTCTGCATAGATATGTCTATGGTCTCAGTCCACATTTCTCATTTCTCTTTTTTGCTTTTCTTTTCTTTTTTCTAAGGACACAGAGTCTTACTCTGCTTCCCAGGCTAGAATGCAGTGGCGTCATCTTGGCTGACTGTAACCTCCACCCCCCAGGCTCAAGCAATCCTCCCACCTCAGGCTTATGAATATCTGGGACCATAGGCACACATCACCACACCTGGCTAATTTTTGTATTTTTTGTAGAGACAGGGTTTCACCATGTTATCCAGGTCTGGTTTCAAATTCCTAGGCTCAAGCAATCTGTCCAGCTCAGCCTCCCAAGGTGCTGGGATTACAGGCGTGAGCTACCACATCTGGCCCAAATGTCTCCTTTTTATAAAGACACTGTCATATTGGCTTAAGGCCCACCCTAATAACCTCATCTTAACTTGATTGCCCCCTTAAATGCCCTGTTTACAGAGGTCACACTCTAGGTACTAGGGATTAGGGCTTCAAAGTATGAATTTTGTAGGACACAATTCAACCCATACCAGTGAGGGAATCAAAACACTCCTCACATTCCTGCTCAGTGATCCCACTTCTCATTCTTAGTATCAGGGCCAGGGAGGCAAGAGGCAGTGAAGGCACAGACACCTGCCAGCAGCCTTCCTCAGCACCAGAGTGCACAAGGGCTGCTCTTGCCTTCCCTCACAAGGCCCTCCTGCCAGCCTCATGCATCCAGCAACCTCAGCCCCACCTAAGCTTTCTGTCTCTCCACCCAAGCCTGCTCCTCAGCCTCCATAGAAGGGCCTGGCAGAGCCAATGTCCAGCCACTAGTTCAGTCTTTTGGCACAGTTGCAGAGGCTCCACGTGCTTAGGACTCCCTTTTAACACATATCACCTTCCCTGTTCAGTAGGATAAGCAGACTTAAACTGGGGTTCAGGAGACAGCCACACATAAGGTGTGAATTGAGGATGTGCAGAGGTTTGAACTGAGTCTAGAATATATCAACCAGGGCATCTTCCCCCGACATCAGTGGTACACAGAGCAGGGAAGCTGAGGGGAGAAGAGTCATTAAGACTTTGACATAGGTTAGCTAGTGCTATGTTTTGAATGTGTGTCCCCTCCAAAATTCATGTTGAAACTTAATCCCCATGGTGGTGGTATGAAGAGGTGGGGCCTTTGGGAATTAATGCATGGAGTCCTCATGGATGAATTAATGCCCTTATCAAAAAAGCTTCAGAGAGAGTTTGCCTCTCTTCCTCTTCTACTCTTCTGCCATGTGAGGACACAGCATTTGTCTCCTCTGAAAAATGCAGCAACAAGGCACCATCATGGAAAAGATACTGGCCCCTCACCAGACACTGAGCCTGCCAGCCTGGATTTTGGACTTCCTAAACTCTGAATCTGTGAGAAATTGATTTCTATTCTGTATAAGTTGCCCAGCTTAAAGTCTTTTATTATACAGCACTAAGACCACTAGTGTCACCCTTAATGGTTGACACAGGGTTTTAGACCTAAGGCTTGGTTCAAATTCCAATTCTGCCACTGGTTGTATGGCCTTGGACACATTTTTTAACCTCTCTGCTTCATCATCTATAAAATAGGCATGATTCTACCTTGCAGAATTATGACAAGGATTACGTGAGGTGATATGTGTAAAACATTAGCACTATACCAGGCAGTTAGTAAACATTCAACAAGTGGTAAACACTATTGTTGTTATTATCATCACCACAGATTGTGCCTAGAACCTATCTATCTCCATAACAAGGTTATTTCCTGCCACTTCCTAAGTTAACTTGCTTCAGATTTATAGAGAATATCAACTAAATTTGAATAAGAAATCTAACAGATGAATTGTAAGTCAATAGACAGTTAATCTATTAAGCAAAGATAATAATTCATATCTGGGAAACAATTACTGAGCATCTCCCATCTGCCAGGTATATTTTAAGATATTAGTAAAACATATTTCTTGTTTATGGCTGAATAATAGTCCATTGTGCGTGTGTGTGTGTGTGTGTGTGTGTGTACAATGCGTTTTCTTACCTCTTCTTTATCCATTCAGCCACTGATGGACATTTAGGTTGTTTGTACAAACACTTTAGTTCACAAAATGCTTTCACATGTATTATCACATTCGGCCTTCACAAAAACTGGTATTGTCTCCGTTTTACAAATGATAATATAGAGTCAAAAGGATTAAGTGACTCACCCAAAACTAAAGCCAAGAGTTTATATATATATAACTCCTGGGCTCAAGATATATACATATATCTTCATATATATCATCTTAATGCTGGCACTACACATATATTTTCTATACAATGTATACATATGTATATAAATATACATATATACTACACCTATGTATTTATAAAGTATACATACAAATGAAAGCATATATAGTTATATATTACTTTTATATAAACATTTATAATTTACATATTTATAAATACAAACATGCAAACAGCACATACTCTACATATAAACATTTATTCATATAATACTACATATTTTACATATATAATCTTAATGCTGGCAGTACAATTTCTTCTATAGCAGTAACCAGGAAAATAGTCTTGAGAAGTCTGCTGGGTGAGGGCAGGATGGAAGGAAGCAAGAAAAACAAGAGAAAATAAAACTGTTCTGCATAAAAAAACCAATAGCCATTTGCAGAAGAGATAACCGAAGAGAGATAATAGCTAGGCAACATGAGCAAGGAGATAAAGGTTCTTCAGAAATAGGAGTCTCTCTTAAAAATTAAAAATTTTAAAGATTTTTGCAAACCTCCTCCAATTTCCTAAAACCTTTTTTTGTTTGTTTGCTTGAGACTGTGTCTTGCTCTATTGCCCAGGCTGGAGTGTGCTGGCATGATCTTGGCTCACTGCAACCTCCCCTTCTGGGACTCAAGTGATTCTCCTGCCTCAGCCTCCCAAGTAGCTGGGACCACAGGCACACACCACCATGCCTGGCTAATATTTTTGGTATTTTTTGTAGAGACAGGGTTTCGCCATGTTACCCAGGCTGGTCTTGAAGTCCTGGGCTCAAACCAGCAGCCCACCTCGGCCTCCCAAAGTGCTAGGATTACAGGCATGAGCCACCGCACCTGGCCCCTAAAACCTTTTGAAACATCTGCTACATACCTACAAATTCTCGTAAGAGTGGGTTTTAGCAGAAATCCACGTAAAGAGACTGAAGCGTCAGTTCAGAGTTGCTGTGGGACCTGATGAGATACTTGCCTAGCGAGCCCCAGAGGTGGATAGTTCAGCAGATTCAGGAGCTCAGGCCAGAGGTACAAGGAAAGCAAACAATGCCCCAGGATGCCCAGAGGTCTGGTCAGGGCAGAGGTGTTTCCTGCACAGGGTAGGCCATTCAATACAATTTCATTTGAATTGCAATAGACAGGAAATATCCACTGGCATCTAGATTTTAAAGTAATTTGGTACTTTGAAGAAAGATTGGGTATAAATGGCCTTTTGGGGAAGGTTTTCAGTTTGGAGTTTTATGTGGGGATAAGAAGCCATAATTTGAACAGGGTAACTTCAGGCCACACCTCCAAAGAACTTTCAAAGCTCCAGAGTTTCATTGCAAGGGTAAGATTAGGCAGATGGCTCTCATGACCAAGATAATTCTGGGCACTACTAAGTGGACAACTGCCCAGGAAATAACAAAGTGGCCAAATATGTTTTCAAATACAAAAACAACAACAACAACAACAATGGGGCCGGGCGCGGCGGCTCAAGCCTGTAATCCCAGCACTTTGGGAGGCCGAGACGGGCGGATCACGAGGTCAGGAGATCCAGACCATCCTGGCTAACATGGTGAAACCCCGTCTCTACTAAAAATACAAAAAACTAGCCGGGCGACGTGGCGGGCGCCTGTAGTCCCAGCTACTCGGGAGGCTGAGGCAGGAGAATGGCGTGAACCCAAAAGGCAGAGCTTGCAGTGAGCTGAGATCCCGCCACTGCACTCCAGCCTGGGCGGCAGAGCGAGACTCTGCCTCAAAAAAAAAAAAAAAAAAAAAAAAAAAAAAAATGGAGCTGAAAGGACTTGAGCATTGGTTTTCAAACTCCTTTTTGCAATAGATTCCTTCACTCAAAGGAAATCTTCCACACTCTACACAGGGAATTGCTCTGGTTGAAGACATGATTCCGGAAATATGAAGTCTCCTCACCAGAACCTGGGTAGCACTCTAAAACCCACATTTGGGGCCAGGGGTCAAATCAAAAAGAAAGTTTATTTGTGTATGCTGTTTTGATTTTTAGTTACAACAGATAAGACAAATCCTCAAAATTACTGCCTCGATTAATCTGCAGTGGAAAAACATCAGAATGTAGAGCAGCGGCTGGTGTTGATGGGGACTGACTAAGAAGGGGCCTGAGGAAACTTTCTAGGGTGATGGTAATATTCTATATTTTGATAGGGGTTCAGACTACATTTGTAAAAATGCAACAAATGTGTACTTCGGACTTGTATATTTCATAGATGTAAATGTTATATCCAATGGGAAAAGTTATAAGCAAATATTAAACCCTCGCTGATAAGATGCATGTTGAAGTGTTCGCAGGTTGTGTACAGAGGTCTGTAAGTTACTTTCAAACACACCAAAAACAAAACAGGGTGGCTTGACGGAAGGAGGGATAGATAGACGGATAGCGAGGTGACAAAGTATAATAAACTGTTAGCAGCAGAGTCTAGGTGGTTGGGCATACAGCTTTCAACTTTGCTGTATCTTCAATTTTTTCTTAATAAAATGTTGGAGGAAAAGGATTCTTATCTTATAGAGACACATATTGAAATACTTATGGATAAAATTACACGATATCTGGGATTTTCTTCAAAATAATGTGGGAGGAACAAGTGTGGGGGAGAATAGAGGAAATAAGACTGGTCAAGAATTTATAATTGAAAATGGTAATGGGGTACATGAAGACTCATTTTACTGTCTCTACTTTTGTGTATATGTTTGAAATTTCTGTAACAAAAAGCTTTTAGAAATGAAAAAAAACACTGTATTAGGTATGCCTTTTAAAGCTTCTTCCTAATTCTACTTTGCAAAATATGATTAAATATTTTGTCAAAAAGTTTTTTAAAAAACAATAAACAGGCCAGATCCAACAGCTCACACCTAGAATGCCAGCATTTTGGGAGGCCAAGGCAGGAGGATCACTTGAGCCCAGGAGTTTGAGGCTGCAGTGAGTTATGATCATGCTATTGCACTCTGCCTGGGGCAACAGAGTGAGACCCCATCTCTAAAAGAAAAGAAGCAATAAACAATACATTTTTGCCTATAATGACAGGCTCTCATTTAGAAGATCAATGTAGCAATTATGCTTTCACCAAATTTATTTGACTAAAACTATGTTTAAAATGGAGAAGGCCCAGTTTCTGTTCTAAAAAGGTTTCTCACTATGAAGCATCAGGGAGGAAATTCAAGTTATTAAAAGTATCTGACTCTGGTTCCTGACATGGGTGCCCCATAATAAGAGAATAAGAAGGCTACAACTCTAGGTGTGGCTGCCCTGCCCAGTTTACAGAGCACATTCTCTGTACCACCCACCTTCATTAACGCAACCAAATGCCAAGTTCAGGGCCAGTCCCTGCACGGGAACCTAGGTTTTCTGTCTCTGGAGTCACTGCTCTTATTTGTTTCCATACTGCCTTTCTAGCAAAATGCTAGAACTCTCAAGCCAAAAAGAAAAAAAAAAAAAAGAAAGAAAACACTTTTGAGATTCATGAAAATGGAATATCTCCTATACGTTTCCTATGAAATAAAGCCTAATTCAACGAAACACCCCCACATTCTGATTTTTAGCCAAACCATCTTGGGCTTTACAATGGGGCCAGAAATATGACAAGATCTGGCAAGATCTTCCGTCCTTCCTGCTTGCCATCAAAAAGAAAAGCTTCCCAGCCCCAGCTCCTTCCTCTCCGTGCTCTCTCCCCACGACCCAGACTTTCTTATGGTGTTTCAAAACATGTCCTTAAGAACCTGGATAAAACCCAAACAATCAAGATTCTGGAAAACTGGAATGTTGTTTCTGAAAAATTTTAAACCTAGAAATAAATAAATGAGTGCCTGTGTGTTTGGTTTGAGTTTTGGATGAAAGCCCAAAATGACTTTCCTTTGCACCTGAACTGGTTTGCCCATGCCTGCACACGAAAACCACCTGTCCCTCCGTGGAAGTAGTCTTGGTTATTGTTCTGTGGGCTTTAAGCTTTTTGGTGTTTAATATTATTAAAGAGCACTCCTCTGAGGGCAAAAGATGTCCCTAGGCGACTTGATGGCTCAGTGGGCACTGGGTGGGCATGCAGTGAGCTGGGTGTCTCTCCCCAAAGCCTCGCCCTGGTAGGAGACAGCCGGAGGGTATGTGGAGAGAAAAATCCAGAGGGTTTTGAGAATCATCAGCGTTACAAAACGGAGTCACTAATGTCCAATCCTGACAAAATGGAGCCAAGAGGCCATGAAGGAGCATCCCCATGCACATATCCTATGACGGTAACGATACAAGGACTTCCTCTAAACTGCAATGTTCTAGGTAAGCTGCCTGCACAGCACACTTGCCTGCCACAGCCCTTGCCAATGCTTGCAGTAAGCCCCTGTAACCCATGGCTGTTGTTGTTTTTCAAAATAGCTAATGTGGACTTCCCTTTGTCTTTAAACTTCCCCTTACCCCAAATGCTTTAGATGTGCCTATGGTTCGCCATTGTGTATGTCCCGAATCGCAATCCCCTCCTGTTCCCAAACAGACTCTTGGCTTCAGAAAGTCCCTCTCTCTGTCACTCACTTTAGGTTGACAAGGCAGTGTGGCAGCTGTCAGTGACCATGGGGAGGTGATGGAGCTTGCAACTGCTAGTACGGCAGATGGCTCAGGGAAAGGTTTCCAGAGCCAGGCTGCCTTGGGTTAGGAACTGAGCTGAATGACCACGTTGAGCTGAATGACCTTAAGTAAGTGACCTGGGCCTCAGTTTCTCCATTTCTAAAGTGGGGATAATCACAGCTCATAGGGATCAAGCACCTTCCAAGCCCTGTTCTGAGAGCCCTATATTTCAGCTTTATGACAACCATATAAGTAGATGTATGACCATCCCCACTTAAAGGAGCTAAGGGAGTTCCTGAAAGTCACACAGCTGCTAAGTGTTGGAGGCAAGCAATCAGACTCCAGAGCCTGCTCGTTTAACCATCAGGCTCCCTCACCTGCCTTTTGAGACCACTGCATAATCATGATTATCCATAAGATCCTCTAGAACTAAAAAGGTATAAAGCAACAGTGGAAGGAGCAGGCCTTGTTCACCTAAGATTGCAGCAAGCATGAGCAACTTGCCCCTGACTAAGTTAGACACGAACCAACTTAGAAGAAGGACCAGGCATTGGGGTAGATGAAGGCACGGCCAGATCCAGGTAGGACACCTGCGGGGAGCCCACACAAAGTGCTTTCCACAGGGAGCCCAGTGATTGTCTGGAAAAATTATGCAATCTGGGAAGACACAGTAACCAAAAAGTACTCAGAAGCTAAGAAATTTGGTTCAGCTCTGTGATATTGTGAAATACATATTTGGTCTTCATCTCCAGAGCGTCTTTTGTATGCTAATGAGATGACTGATGGTTGGGAGCCCCTAGATTGCCTTAGGATGGGGACTGGCTGCCAGATAAACAAATAATGTGTTCAGAGAGTTGGAACTTTTAGTCCCACCCCCTAGCCTCAGTTCACCACCAGGGAGAGGAGTGGGCTGAAGGTTGAGCTGATCACCAATGGTCATTTATAATATCCATCATGCCTGTGCAATGAAGCCTCTACAAAATCCTATAGGACTGGGTTCAGAGACCTTCCAGATAGTGGAACAAATGGAGGATCCTGGAGGGTGGCAGGCCCTAGGAGGGCAGGGATTCTCTACACCCCTTCTCCCATATCTCGCCCTATGCATCTCTTTATCTGGCTGTTCATCTGCATTCTTTGTAACATCCTTTAGAATAAATGGGTAAATGGAAGAAAAGTGTTTCCCTGAGTTCTGTGAGCCACTCTAGCAAATTAATTGAACCCAAGGAAGGGGTAGTGGAAGCTCTGATTTGCATAGGGGACACCTGGGGCTTTGCAATTGGTGCATCTGAAGACTGCGCCCGTCTTGTGTGAACCTGTGAGATCTGACACCGCCGGTGGGTAGATAGTTTCAGGATTGAATTGAATTAGAGGACAAACCTCTGGTGTCTGCTGGAGAATTGCTTGGTGTGTAGAGGAAAGCCCACACCTCTGCTGTCAGAAGTGTTGTATTGAGTGACTGTGTAAGAGAGGAGAATAGGAAAAAAAACACTTTGGTTTTGGGGTTTGTTTTTTTCCTGTATCCCTTGGAAGCATCAAACCCAGAGAAGGCTGGACAGAACAAACAACATAGGCAAAACCCAGAGGAACTGCTGCAATGCCATCTGGCTGAAAGGTTTAGAGAAAGGAGAATTAGAAGTCCAGGCCTGTTTGCGTTTCAGGCTAAAATTCGGGACAGTGCTCAACTGCTATTTCTTGAGTCTGTTCCTATCCAAATATTTGTAACTTGTGTAACAAGTAACAAGTCCCTAGAGAGACTCACAGTAAAAAGCCCTTAAAAGTGAAAGATAGTGTGCACTTATTTTAGTGAAGGCAACGAAGTAGAGCCAATGGGAAAAGATGCAGCTGCTTTGAAGACAGCGCCGAGAAGGAAGTATTTGGAAATCAGAGACACGCAGGCCAACTCCCAAGGGCTTATAGAATAAAAGGCAGAAACATATGGGAAGCCTGTTGAAGCTGCTGAGAGGACCGAGGGGATCTGGAGGACAGGCAGTGTTCTCTGGCTCCATGTGACCCCTCAGTGACACCCACAGGCCTGGAAATGTCTGCAGAGGCTTCACATAGCAGAGTACTGTGAGCTGGCCACGTGGACGCTGAGCAAGGGTTGGGGGAGAGGTGGGAGGCTCTAAATAGTCTTTACCTTCCCCCTCCTCCATCATCTGTGAGTCCACACAGCCTCTGATAAGTCTCTATCCTTTCTCTGTCTCTGTTCCTCTGAGGGAGACATGAAGGAAAGGGGGAGGGTTTCTGTATCTCTTCAAGACTAAGAGGAGGTGGAAGTGGGGCCTGGTAGGAAGTGAGGGGAGGGGCCGGGAGCTGACTCTGGCAATGCTCCCTCAAAGGGCAATGAGGAAGAAGTGGGAGATGCAGAGGATGGGTCCCCCTGGCTCCCCTGCCAGGCGAGGCAAGACCCAAGACCCTCCCCGTCCAGTGCCCAGAGCCTACTCCAGCAAATTCTCCTGTCAGTGCCTGGAGAGCTGGACTTGATGAGCACACACCACCAACCTCGGACCCTTCGTCAGGAGGGACTTCAGAGAGCGAGTCCTTGTTCAGGCCCGTCCGCCTACTCCACATGGACGCCAGGGTAACTAGACTGAAGACAAGGTAGGGAGAGAAGGCGGCCCCACTGCAGCTAGTGGAACATAATGGTTGAAGACCTTTGAGGGGCTAGATAGAGCCCCCCAGCTATGCCCACAGCAGGCAGTAGGAGCCGGCCTCTGACTCTCATGACCTCCAGGGCAGAGTGACAAGACAGGCTTATCTTTGCTAATATCGATCACCTTGCATGGCTGGGCTGCAGGACCAATTATTAAAAGATTCTGCTCCCACCAAATGGGGAAGATTCCAAACAAAAAGGAGGAGTGACGTCAGAAAACTATCCTGCTGCACCTAAGCCACTGTTGGGGCTCAGAAAGCAATACCCAGAGCATGGTGCTTTGAACAAAGAGTACTCTGAACTAAAGCAGCAGCCTCAGAACCAAGATCTTCCCAACCTTCTCTGGCCCCCATCTCCTGGGCCTCTGCCTCTCCCGAAGCACAGGAAGAACCTCTCTCTGAGGTTCCCTTATCTGCCTAAGGGGTGCTCCTCCCAAAGGAATGCAATTTCCTTAAGCCCTCTCCCTAGGATCTCATCACACAGGGAAGATTACTGTCGGGAAAAGTAGACTTGACAGCACGCCTGGAGTCCAGACAAACTTGGTCCCAGTTTGCTCTCTACTCTTTGGGCCCAGTCATCTCCCCTAAAAACCATTTGCTCTTCCTCTAGAAGTGCCCATAGCCCCCCTTTCCACCTGCCCTATGAAGAGGGGTATTTAAGCTTCTGAATCCCACGGGGCTCTCGGGTCCTCACTTTCCTGTGATGTCCCCATGCGTGTAATATATTTGTGCACCTTTCCTCCTGCTGATCTGTGTGTTTTCAGTTTATTCCAGCAGACTCAATTATCAAACTTCCACAGGGAAAAGAGAAGGTTCTCTCACCCCTATACCATGCATCAAAGTCAGCCTTTTGGCCTTCCCTTTATTTAGCAAAGGTCAAAAGCAATGTTTTACAAAGAATAGTACTTATACCAAAGTTATATTCCAATATCTGGAATGAGGTATAAAGACAAGGACCAAATGAGATAAAATACAAAATACGTTGTGCATCTGAAGTGATCGTTTTTGTGTAATAAACACTAGTCATTTGGAACTGATTTAGAGATGATTGTACGTGATTTCACATTCCCAAAATACCTATGATTCAAGAGAAACATTAAAAAACACATACGGTCCATTTCTTTCTGTTACAAATGACTTGCTTGAGACCACTTTTCTTATAAGTTATTGCTAGAATTAGAAGAAGTAGAAATCTCAGTGAGAGTTGGATAAGCCTTCCCAGAAACTGAGCGAAGATGGATCTATAAAAGCTAGTGTGCAAACACCAAGACTCATGCACAGGCAAAACAAAACAACCAGTCAGCAAACACCAAGTGTTTACTCTGAAAAAAGCACAATGCACCACCAGGGCAGCAATTGCCTTCTTAGGAAAAAAAGTTCTGTCTTGACTCTATCCAGAAAATGTTCTTAATAATAAATATACATTTTCACGTGTCCATATTAATAATGTGGTTCAAATAGATTACTATAAAAAAATGCTACAAGTTCAATAGAACTTTTTTTTTCTAGAGACCGGGTCTTGCCAGGTTGCCCAGGCTGGTCTCAAGGTCCTCGGCTGAAGTGACCCTCCCAAAGTGCTGGGATTACAGGTGTGAACCAGTGCACCCGGCCAGAAAGAATTTTTGAGGTTGACTGTATTTCTCCCACACCCATGAACAAAGCTCTGTGACCATTACTCTGCCTGAGAAAAGAAGTATATTATTTTCTATATAAGAACATATGATCTTAGGCTAAGCTGAAAGCAAACTGAACTTTATCATAATAGAAGGCAATTGGCAATTTAGTGTAAAATTCAAGTGTCTGAGTTTTGAAGTCAGAAAACCCTGCCTATGGGCCCTCTTCTTCCTCCCTGGATGTGAGACGCTAGGCATATCTCTCTTTTTTTTTTTTTTTTTTTTTTTTTTTTTTTTTTTTTTTTTTTTTTTTTTTTTTTTTTTGAGACGGAGTCTCGCTCTGTCGCCCAGGCTGGAGTGCAGTGGCCGGATCTCAGCTCACTGCAAGCTCCGCCTCCCGGGTTCATGCCATTCTCCTGCCTCAGCCTCCCGAGTAGCTGGGACTACTTATCCGCCTTCCCTGTAAAGGGCTTTACCTCATAGAATTGCTATCAGAAATAAGAGAGATACTTGAAGCCAGCACTTAGAGATTCTCAGTGAGATACTCAGATTAAGCACAGGCACTTATCTCATTTCTCTTCTAAAAGAAATAAAACAGACATAAACTCAGAAATTGTGTGAGAGACAAGAAGATAATGGGCAAGAAGTGTCAACAAATTTTAGGGAGCTAGGAAGTGGATAGAGGAAGGGTAACTGACTCACCAGAGTTTATTCAGAGAGATATGATAATGAGAAACAAGCTGAGTTGCTCCCTCAGAAGTCCAGAAAGATGTAGGGACTGAGGCTCCAGGGCCTAGGAGGACATGGAGCAGGAGCAGAATGAAAATGGGGGCTAAGTGAAAGGGTGAGGCAGGGGTGGATCTCAAGATTCCCTCCTGACCCCAAGCAGCCGCCAACTACCACTTTCCCATCTCTTGAGATGATCAAAGCAAGAATCCCTGGAGAAATTAAGTCAGAGAGGCAAGAAGGAGAGGGCCAGCTTTAGGGCCAACACTGGGTATCCTGTGGAAGGCTGCATGCTGAATGGCAGACGCAGGGCCGTTCCCCTGCCCTGCCCTGAGAGGCTGACAGCCGGACTGCAGTGCTTCCTCCAAACCCAACCCCACCCCAACAAAAGACCAAGACTCATTTTTAGAGAAACTGAACAGTTTCAAAGAAACATCCCATATTTGGGTATTCCCTAACAAAAAAGCCAGCTAGCTATTCAATCACTACAATAGGAGGGAAAAAGAACCAGCTGTCAAGCCTACGCACTCACTCAGAGCCCCCAATCAGCTTTCTAGTGCCTTGTCTTTGACTATGATGGAGAACCAAGAATCACCAGAAACCTCCAGGAATATGCGACCTGTAGCATAAACAACAAACAACAAAACAAGGAAGTGGGAATAAAGGAATTAAAGGGCCAGAAGCAAACCAGGAACCAAAAAACTTTAATCTTCAGAAATATAGAAGATAATGTAGCCGTGAACCAAGAACAGGATACTATTTCTCTTTAAAGAAAAGCCAGCCAGGTGCGGTGGCTCACACCTGTGATCCCTACACTTTGGGAAGCCAAGGCAGGCAGATCACAAGGTTGAGAGATCAAGGTCATCCTGTCCAGCATGGTGAAACCCCATCTCTACTAAAAATACAAAAATTAGCTGGGCATGGTGGCGCACACCTGTAGTCCCAGCTACTCAGAAGGCTGAGGCTACAGAATCACTTGAACCCAGGAGACGGAGGTTGCAATGAGCCAAGATCGCACCACTGCACTCCAGCCTGGCGACAGAGTGAGACTCCATCTCAAAAAAAAAAAAAAAAAAATTAGAGAATATAACACATGTTCTCTAGTTGGTAGCTATTGTTATTGTATTTTTATTAACATGTGTTACCCCATATGGCTGCCCTACGTAAAGACACCTTTTCTCAAGTCTACTGCAGAAAGATTCGTTCACTGTCTATCCTCCAATTCTCTGAACCTCTTGCTGTTTCTCAAGAAGCAGGCCAGCTTCCAGTCCTTTCCACTTGCTGTCCCTCTACCTGGGCCACTGCATTACTGGATCTCCAGCAAGAGGTCTTCCTTACCACTTAACGACAGCAGGGCCTCCTACTCCCATCACTCTTCACCCCTTTGCCTCCTCTCTTCCATGGCACTATAGGAATTACAGGATTTCTTGATGGCCTTGTGTCACCCCTACTTCCCAGGAGAGCAGGCCCCAGCACTTAACATAAGGGCTCATATACAGTAGGCTGTCCATAAATATTTGTTGAATGGAGAGATAGATAAATTTTAATTATGTCGGGGGAAAAGGATGACTGCAAATATTCAACAGAGCATATTAACCATTTTTTTCTCTCCTCGAGAGGTTAGAAGAGCCAGAGACAGTGAGGTTTCCATTGAAGTTGCTGCTTAAAATACAAATTATAACTTGTCCTTCCATTAGTCTTCTGAGTTCTAGTGGAATAAAATATAAGCACCAGCATCATTTACCATGAAGATAACTGGAAGTGCTGGGGACAAGTATATTTACAAAATGTAAAAATTGCTTTCTAAATTTAAAAAATTGATTTTAGGAAAGACATACATCCTGTACATGCAGGTCTTCCATTGGGCAGGTACTCAAATTCAGAATCTCCCAGTTTTTGAGTTTTTCCAAGGGACAGGCTCATCAGGAAAGCCTTTATTTAGCAGCCTGGGAAAATATTCTTCTGTGCTTTTTCTTTTACAATAGCCACAGGCACAAATAAACAAAAAGTAACTCAATCCAGTGTTTTTTGAAAAAACAGTTTAAAAAAAAAAAGAAAGAAAAGAAAATGAAAAAATAGTTTCAAATTCTTCAGACAAATCTTTTAATTCAAGTTGATGTTCACAGGTAATAATTACAGAATCTTCACACTTGGAAGTCCTCAAGTTCAAACTCATTTTACAGAGGAGAAATGTGAGGCCTAAGGAGGTCATTGTCCAAGTTTACCGAGACTGCCATGACCATCTGGGGTCTCCTGCCTCCCAGGCCCCCCACTCTTCCTGCTCTGTCCCCGGCTGGCAGGAGTTGGCTCTCTTCGGAGCCCCAGTCCCCCTGGGTTGGGTGTTTAATAAGATCTGAAAGGAGGAGAACAGCACCCACCAGGGCCAAACGAGAAAGAGGGTCTGTCCTCAAGCAACTAACACTCCCAAGTGAGAGACAGACTGTGAGCTGGTACAGAAATAAGATGATTTCCATTTCTCAGAAGCACTATGAAGAATAAAATAGGTTAATATTGCAAGAAAAACTGGAGTTGAGAGTGTGTGTAAAAGGGCTTTTCAGAGGAGGTGAGAATTGAGACCTGAGTGATGAGGAAAGGTCAGTTGTGGGAAGACTCAGAGGAAGAACGGTGAAGGCCTTGCAAGGAAACCAGCCAGGCACATTCGGGGCCAGGAGAAAGCTGAAGCCTAAGAGAGAAGATCCAAGACAAGATGGTGGCCTGGGCTGTGAATGGTTGAAGATGGCGAGAAGGATGTATCTTGTGAGTAGAACCAACAGGAATAACCAAAGGAGTAGATGTGGAGGTGAGAGAAAGAGAAGAATCAAATATAACCACTAGATTTGTGGATGGTGGTGCCACTCACCAAGATGGGCCATGCTTTGGGGAGAAAATCAACAGGTCCGTCTGGATGGGTTAAGTGTGTTTGTTAGCCATCGAGTAAGCCTCTGATTTTACTTCCATGTTCTCACTTTGTGCCCCTCTCCTTCCCTCCCTATGTTCAGCCATCTGGCCTTCTTTCAGTTCCTTAAACATGCAAAACTTATTCTTGCTTCTGAGCCCTCACACATGCCGTTCCCTCTACAAGAACGCTACACACCTTCATGACTTCTCCTTTTTATCCTTCGGGCCTCAGCTTAAATGTGCCTTCTTCAGAAAGGCCTTTTCAGGCTGTTTCAGAGTTAACTACATTAAGTAGTAGGGCAGTAGATGAGTCTGTAGAGGCCGTGTGCCTGCCTCACTTCACTAACAGAGGCAGGGTGTGAGCGTCGCTGTCCTGGGATTTGGTCTTCGTTGTGTTGGGTGGTGATCATACTGCAAGCACTGTAAACCAGGCTGCATGTTTATTTATAATGAGGCACAATCTTTTCCAGTGATTGGAATACTGTCATCCATCCAGGGCTCCTCCATCCTGAGTTTGAAACACCTGGGAAACCAAAGTAAAAATGAGAAGGTGGCTCAGTGGCCTAGGAGTTGTGGGCTCAGAAAGGGGTCAGTACTTAATTTCTGGCAAAACTGGTGTGGGCTGTCAATTGATCCATGACTAGCACTGATCACAGATTTTGTTTACTTCTTCCCAAGTTTTATGCTGAATAATATCTAACTTCTACCTGGTTGATGTCTGCCTTCTCTAACCTAATTTCTATAAATTAGCCTTTGTTTCGTCTTAAGTTGGGGGGGAAAATATCTTTTCTAACTATCCCATCTAAATTAGGACCCTTCCCCTTGTTCTCCATTACAGCACTCTGTTTCCTTCGAGGGACTTACCATCATCTGTAGCCACTCATAAGTTTATTCTTCTCATCCATCTTCCCTACTGGAATGTAATTGTTATAGACTCAGCACCTGGCACAATGCAAGGCACTTAGTAAGTGCATCGTGAAAATGTGTTCACATGAACAAAAGGAAAAATGAAAAATAGGATTTGGCTTTGCAAAAATGTACAGGGGCTTTTGGGAAGGGGCAATGCAGGTATAAAACTGGACCCATGAGGGTGTGGAGGAGAAGACCAGGAAACAGCCTGACTTCTGAGACTGCTCTCAATGGGCCTTCTGCCATCCTGTTCCAGCCAAAGCTGCTCACAGGCAAAAGTCTCAAGGAGAAAGGAACAAGGCTTCACTCCCTGTGCACACTGGCTTCCCTGGGGACAGCCCATGCCACAAAACCTTTCTGAAGGGCAAAAGGCAGCCCAGACAGTTCTTTGTATGAGCTGAAGGTTAAGAACTGGACTGGAATTGCAATAAACAGCATCACAGAAGCCAACATTCCCCGTCTACATGAAGCAGTTTCAATTCATGCTAAAAGTATCCTGCTGCTAGAGTTTGGCCTGTTTTTTAGTAGACAATTTTTAAGAAGAGTTTTAGATTTACAGAAAAATTGAGAAGAGAACACAAAGTTTCCATATACTCCATATCTAGTTTTCCCTATTATTAACATCTTTGTTCAGCTTAATGAACCAGTATTATTATCATTAACTAAAGTCTATATGGTATCCATATTTCCTTAGTTTTTACCTTATGTCATTGTTCTGTTCCGAGATCCCATCCAGGACACCATATTACACTTTTTAAATTGTATTTTATTTTTTATTTTTGTGAGTACGTGGTAGGTGTATATATTTACAGGGTACATGAGATGTTTAATACATGTACACAATGTGAAATAAACACATCATGGAGAATGGGGTATCCATCCACTCAAGCATTTATCCTTTCAGTTACAAACAATTCAATTACATTCTTTAAATTATTTTAAGATGTACAGTTATTATTGACTACAGTAACCCTGTTGTGCTATCAAATAGTAGGTATTATTCATTCTAACTACCCTTTTTGTACCCACTAACCTTCCACACCTCCCCCAAGCCCCCTTACCCCATCTCATTTAGTCTTCACGTCTCCTTAGGTTTCTCTTGGTTCTGACAGTTTCTCAGATGCTTTTTGTTTTTGATGACTTTCAGTTTGGAGGATGATGGGTCAGTTATTTGTAGAATGTTCTTCTTCTCTTGGGATAATGGGGATTTGGGAGATCACAGAGGTAGAATGCCATTTTCATCACATTATATCAGGGGCATGTAATATCCACATGATATTACTATTGAAGTTTACCTTGATCACCTGGCTCAGAAAATGTTTGTCAGGTTTCTCCCGTGTTAAGTTACTCACTTTTACCCCTTTCCATACTGTACTCATTGGAAAGAAGTTACTACCTGCAACCCACAGGTAGTGAAGGGGAGTTACACTCCCTTCCTTGAGATCATAGTATCTACATTAATTATTCAGAATTCTTGTGCACAGGAGATTTGTCTCTTCTCCATCTATTTATTTATTCAGTCATGTATTTATATTAGTATGGACTCCTGGATATTTATTTTATACTTGGGTTATAACTCAATATACTTTATGTATTTTGTTGTTCAAATTGTTCCAGCTTTGGTCATTGGAAGTTCTTTCAGTTGGCTCCTTTCTTTGACCTACCCCTGAGTCAATGTGGGGTTTAGTTTTGTTTTGTTTTAATCACTTTCTTACTTTCTGGCACTACAAGAGGCAACTTGTTTCTCAAATCATTCCTTTAGCAGTCCCTGACTTAAGGCAGCCTCAGAAGTAGGTAATTAAAAGAATGTCTCTGCCTTTTATTCATGGAAAGGGATATTTCTAGACTGTTTGGCTCCCTGGTGCTCACTTTGGTGAGACTTTTGCTTTGCCTCTCAAACAGAGGTCATTTGTCAAATGTCAAAGGACACCAGAAGCACTAGACTATAGGAAGAGGAGCACCAGTAACAGTCACAAAGATTGGGATTAGCTGTGGCCTCTGCACCAGCTGAGTGACCTCAGAGCAGGTCGCGACACATCTCTGAGCCCCAGTTTCCTTATATATTCCTTGCAGCGCTTTGTGAAGATGAAAAGCACAGTGCCGGGCCCAAGGTTGTTGCTTAAAAAACGGTTAACCTCGAAGGAGAAAGAATGAGAGCGCAGGTCCATTGTACTGGGATCTCGGGGCTGGAAGGAAGAACAACCAGCTTGCTCCAGCCTCTCCAAACAGCCAGGGCTCCATCAATTCCAAGCTGAACAAATGACTCATGAATTCTAATCCATTCTTCTAGTCTCAGCTTCCCTCCTTCATGCTGGGAGACCAAATTACAGTATTTTATTATTTTGTCTCTTTACTGTGTATTTTATTTATCTCTGTTGTGCTACCTAGTTTGGGCATTTTTTCAAAAGCCCTACTTGTTCCTACCTGCTATTTGTATTCCTGGTAAAACCATCAAATGCTACAGTGCACCTCTCCCAACTTTCAAGAAGATTTCTGTGTGGTGTTCTTGCCATGCTGCTGGCTTCATTAGTTTGGAGCTGAATGCTGAAATTCCACTTATGGTTTGGATTTTGGTCTTCCCTTAGCATGTTTGTCATTTTCCAGACTAGAAATTCTGCTCCTGGACAAGTGGCTGTTCCTGGTAGTATCCACCAACCAACCACTAACCAAATAATGGAACAAGTCTTGATAGAATAGAGGTGGGTTGGATCAGACTTCTAATCCTATCTGAAACAGCAGTGCTGTGGTCAGCTGTCCACTGTGGACAGAGCCCCTGGTACACAGTGGAAATTGATGTCTGGATTTCTGGCTTTTCTTCACTAACTTCTAAGAGGTTGGAGCCACCTGTGTCTTATTCACTGCTATATTCCCACAGTGTAGCACAGTGCCTGAAACATAGGAATAGGTGCTCAGTAAACATTTGTTGAATGAATGAAAGGGTTTTTCCAAAAAGTGAACACTCTAGCTTTTCCTTTATGTCCTGATAGATGGAGAAGAGATGCTCTTTTCCTTGGTCCAAAGATGGCTCCATTTTATGTGCCGTGCCATGTGGATTGTTTTCTAAATATTAATTTGAGTTAGAGTTTGGAAGGCAGTGCTTTTATAACAGTAGGGGCCCTGGAAGGGGAGATGAATTTGAATACGCATGTCCTCTCACCTCCTTCTCTCTTGAACACTCCCAGCCATCCATACCCCCACATCCTTCCAGGCCTGGCCCCTGCCCAACACCAAGATGCCTCTCTTCCCAGATCTGCTGAAACATCTTCCTTTAACAATAGTGGTTTAACAATAGTGGTAACCACCCCTGAAGTGCATCTCTGAAGACACCTCTTATACTGTAATCCTCTCTCTTGTCATCTCATCCTTTATGATGACTTCATTTCTCCTGTGTTCCTATTTTATCTTCCTAACCTTACTATAAATCCCTTGAGAACAGAGATTGTGTCTCATATTTCTTTATCGTTCTCTCTGTCCTGGCCCCATCCCTGGCCCATGGAAAGTTCTTTATAAAGTTATTCACCTCCAAGCCACTAATTCCTGATCGCTTCCTCCTTTCAAAAAAAAAAAAAAAGCTAAAGGACTTCAGGAGACCCAGATGGGTGGATCACATGAGGCCAGGAGTTCAAGACCAGCCTAGCCAACATGGCGAAACCCTGTCTCTACTGAAAATATGAAAATTAGCCGGGCATGGTGGTGCACGTCTGTAATCCCAGCTACTCAGGAGGCTGAGGCACGAGAATAGTTTGAACCTGGGAGGCAGAGGTTGCAGTGAGCAGAGATTGTGCCACTGTACTCCAGCCTGGGTGACAAAGCAAGAATCTATCTCAAAAAAAAGCAAAGTAGATAAAGGAGGATGAAAAGAGACTGTTAGAAGAAGAAAAGAGAGAAGATGAGACAAGTCAAAGAATCAAAGATCATCAGAAAGAATTGAGCCAAGATAAACCACAATAATACATTAGGCTACATTGAACTGAAATATTGAGTTGAAAAACAACAACAAAAACAACAACAAAAAAATAGTCCTACTGAAAGGAAAAGGGCAAGAATTATGAGCCAGTTTAGCAATCCCCTCACTGCCTTCCTCACACACATTTCACCACAACATAGTAGAATCCACATGACACAATCTCCAGTGTACTCCAACAGTATCTCCTTGTACTGAAGGGTTTTTTGGTGGGGGAGGGCTTCGTTTTGTTTGTTTTTGGAGGTATTTTTAAAACAGGGTATTGCTCTGTCACCCAGGCTGGAATTCAGTGGTACGATCATGGCTCACTGCAGTTTGGAACTCCTGGGTTCAAGCGATCCTCCCACCTCAACCTCCCGAGTAGCTGGGACTACAGGCATGCACCACCACACCCAGCTAATTTTTCTTATTTTATATAGAGACAGGGTCTCACCTTGTTGACCAGGCTGGTCTTGAACTCCTAGTCTCAAGTGATCCTCCTGCCTTGACCTCCCAAAGTGCTGAGGTTACAGGGGTGAACCACTGTGCCTGGCCCATTTCACTACTAAATAATAAAATCTCCTTGACATAATCACCAAGGTACTCCAACAGAATCTCCTTGTACTGGAGTTTTGTTGAATTAAATATATGTTTTTTTAAATAAACAGACACTTAACTATCTGGAAAGCATCGAACCACAGGTTTTTCAAGCTGGGAGGGATATAAAAGACCAATCAAAGCTATAATTCTAAATCTAAGGTCCCATGTCTCCTTTCAAAATATGCGTGACCCTCTGGAAATGGTATGAAAAATCAAGTAAAGGCTGTGTAAACTTTTCTGGGGAGATGATTTATAAACTTTCTCAGAATCTTAAAGGGGTCATGCTACCAAAAAGTTACAGATCACTGCTCTGAGTTAAGCCCTTGAAGTTACAGACCAGAAGGCTCTGACCCAGAAAGGTTAGGTCGTTTACCCGAGGAAAGACAGCCAGGTGGTAAGAGAGCCAGAATTACAACCCGATTCTCCCGATTTCCGGCTGCCACTTGTCTCTTGCACTGACAGCTCCTCGCCTTCTTTTTTTTTTCACTCTAAAGAGAATTTCTTTGTGACAGTGTTTGCTCTTGCCGGATTTGACCTGTGGTGTGCTGGGTGCTTTGCTCTGTTACATTTTTAGTATCTTCTATTTGCCTGCTTTCCTTCACCCTAATGATGCCCACAGAGATGTAATTTTCTCACTTTGCTTTTTCTATTATCACCTTCTCTGGCCTTTGCCCACTCTCTTTTCTGCTACATATGGCATGCCTCTGTGTGCCCTTTGTCCTCCCACCCCGATTTTAAGAGAAGTATTTATTCCCGTGTTTTCTGTATTTGCCTGGATGTATTCTTACCGAGCTGATGGTAAGAGTCTTCTGTCTCAGCAGGGAGCTGTTGCTCACGGCAATTACGCCTGCTGTCTTCCTTTTCATTTTCCTTCAGCTCTTGATGAAATTGTGTTTCCAGAAACCCTATGAATTCTTTCTGAGACTCTTACATAACTCAGTGTATTCGGCCATTTCTGTTCCATCCATATTTTTTTGTTGTTGTTTGGTCAGGTGCTTGACTCATTTTCTCTCCAAATAATTTGGTGGCGATTTGATCTGCAATTTCTCTCACGCGGTAGATGCCCTCCTGCATCCAAATGGGTGGCTCAAGACCCAGTCAGTCTGGGTTGGCACTTGTAGCATTAGCTGCAGAATATGCGTGTGAACTTGCCAGTTGTGTTGTTTGTGAGTCTGTTTTGTTGATTTTTTTGTTTTGGGACAATTGCTTGTTTGTTTGTTTACTCTTTGGGGAGAAACGAATGTTAATTTTGGGTCCAATCTTAGGGTTAAAGTTTGAAATGTGTCCTTTTACTCTAAGTTACATCCTTTCTACCTTTAAAGAGCGCACCTCTTAGGCAAATTCAACGTGTGTGTGTGTGTCTGTGTCTGTGTGTGTGTGTGTGTGTGTGTGTGTGTTCTGGGAATGATTCTAGAGAACATTTCATTAGGGCTGAAATGTGGATTTCAACATTCTCTATAAATAAATCAACACTTGAAGTTCTCAATTCCACTGCCTCCACCCCACCCAGCCTCAGCCCCTTGCCCTGTCCTACCATCCAGGTGATTCAGCCCCAAAGAAACACCAGTGAAATTAAGGCAGAAATCAGGCTCTTACATATCACACTAGCATTCAAAGGAGGCCCACAGAGTTATAGAAAGGGATTGGGGATGAGCTGGATGAGGGGGTGCAACACAGATAGTGACTCACAAATCTGGTGGTGCTTTCTTTGGGTTGTGGTACTGACTGAGAGTCAATGTGCCTTACAAACAAATGGGAGACTGATTAAATGTTTCTGTGCCCCTGGATCTTGGGACAGGGAAGGAGCAAAGTCATACCAAGTCCCAGTAAATAGGCAAGGGAGTCGAGGAGGGGTGACACTGAGTCTCTGCTATATTTCCTTTTTGGTTCCGAAGATAGGGCAGGATAGGTTCCACAAGGAGTTCATGGCGACCCCCACTCAGAGGCAATGAGGCAGGGCCTGGTATCCTTGGGCTGTTACTATGGCAACACATTCACTTGCATCACACTCGTTTTCTTCCATGTGCCATGGTACCATGGTGAACCTTGAACCCTGCAGGGGCTGCCATCAAAGTTTGATCAATGTGTAAACTATATTTTAGCTGTCATTGAGAACACATACTGGCAATGTTTACCAGATACAGTCTTGAGCTGAATGGGTCACAGTATGCAGCCTGAGGTCTTGTACAAGTTTCTGCCAGAAGAAGGAAACAGCTTCATTGTAATGTCAAGCCATCCTGGTTCAGCTACCTCATCCATACAATGAAAAGATTCAACCTGATCACCCAGAGCAGACTTCCTTAATAAGGGCTAATTCGAGAAAAATAAACATGTCAGGGAGTGAGTGTGCTCATTTGTTCACTCAAAATGCTAATTGCTTTATTGATCCCCATGGCAAAAAGTGAATATTACAAGTTACTTTGTGAATAGAAGGATATGAGTGAAAATGTAATCATTGTTTTGTTCTACTAAAATATTAATATCTGGGCATTTTTTAGAAGAAGCAATAAGGACACAAGTTTCTAATCTTTTAATCCTTATGCTTATTTAATGTTGCACCTGAGAATTCACAAAATGCATTCGCCACCTTTATTTCATTTCTTTCTCCAAGACACCCTGAGAGAAAAGCACAATTGCAATCCCTATGTTACACATGGGAAAACTAAGGCTGGAAATAACTTTCTACGGACAGGAAATGAGAAGTGGACCTGAAGCTAGAATTCCTTCATTACATGCAATGCATGGTACATATGTGATTTTTCAATATTGTATAATGAAATGTATCAACATGTAGAAGATTGGCAAAGCTTAACCGATATTTTCCAGATGACCCATGAATGACATCAGAAAAGCATACACGCATAAGAGATCCACTCAAAGTACAAGAAAGATCAATGCACTTTAATGTAACAGAATAGGAAAAGTTCATTGCTATGGTTTCACAGGTGTGTGTGCACCTTCTGGGATATTGGGAGTACTATCAGCCTCCACCCCGCTGTATATTAGGAACAATAGACGGGGGGCAGGGTGGTTACACCACCTGCAATATTGAGAGCAATATTCTTCTCTTTTCCCTGTACAGTAGGAACTATATCACAGGGGTCTGTACACCTTCTGCGATATTGGGATTAATGTTATGCTCTCCCCCACTGAATGTCAAAAACAATATCACAGAAGGGTGTACACCCCCTGCGATATGGCCAGTAATATCATCGTCTCTACCTTTGGATACTAGGAACAACATCACAGAGGGTGTGTACACTCCCCTGCGATATTGGGCATAATGTTATCCTCTCTTCCCCTGGATATTAGGAACAATATCCCTGGTGGTGGGAGGTGGAGTACATTAAGAGCAATTTCACTGGGTGAGTGTACACCCCCTGCGATATTGGGTGTAGTATCATCCTCTCTTCCCTAGGATATTAAGAACAGTATCACAGGAGGGGTGTACAGCCACAGCCCCTGCGTTATTGGGAGTGATAGCATCTTCTCCCCCTCTCGATATGAGGAACAATATCCCAGGGTGGGTGTACATCCCCTGCGATATTGGGCGTAATGTCATCATCTCCCAACGTGGATATTGGGCATAGTGTCACAGGGGGATGTACACCTTCTTCGATATTGGGAGTAATATCATCCTCTCCCCTCAGGATTGTAGGCAAAATATGGAAGGGGTTTTACAACTCGTGCGATATGGGCAGTAATATCATCCTCTCCCCACCTAGATGTTAGGAACTATATCACAGGCGGCTGTACACTTCTTGCGATACTGGGAGTCATATCATCCTCTCCCATCATGGATATTAAGAACAATATTACAAAGGAGGTGTACACCCCCTGTGATACTGAGAGTAATACTAAGCTCTCCCCTTCGGGATATTAGGAACAATTCGCAGGAGGTGTGTACAACCCCTGCGATACTGGGAGTAATATCATCCTCTCCCCTGAATATAAGAAACAATATCACTGGAGCATGTACACCCCCTGTGATATTGGGAGTCATATCATTTTCTCTCCTTCTGGATATTCAGAACAATATCACAGTGGGTGTGTACACCCCCTGCAATATTGCCACTAGTATCATCGTCTCCCTCACAGGATATAAGGAACAATATCACAAGGGGGTGTACACCCCCCGAGATATTGGGGGTGATATCTTCCTCTCCCCGCTGGCTATTAGGAACAATGTCACAGAAGGGGTGTACACCCCCTGCTCTATTGGGAGTGATGTCATCCTCTCCATCCCTGGATATCAGGAACAATATCACTAGGGAGTGTACACCTCCTGCAATATTGAGACTAATATCATCCTCTCACCCCCTGGATATTGGGAACCATATCACAGGGGTGGTGTACACCCCCTGCAAAATTGGAAGAAATATCATCCTCTCCACATTTGGATGTTAGGGACAATATCACAGGGGAGGTCTACACCCCCTGCGATATTGGGAGTCATATCATCCTCTCCCACCCAGGATATAAGGAACAAGATGACCGAAGTGATGTACACCCACTCTGATAGTTTCAATAATGTCATCCTTTACCCCCTGGCTATTAGGAATAACATCATAGAGGGGTGTACACTTTCTTCGATATTGGGAGTAATATCATCCTCTCCCCACCAGATATCAGGAACAAGTCTATTAATTATTAATATTAATAAATATAATAAAAATTAATAGTAATCATTGATAGTAATAATCACAATAAAGATAGTAAAAATACTGGTTAAAAGTGTTAATGATTATTAGTATTAATAATTAATAGTAAGATCACTATTAATAATAAAATAATGATATCAGCAATTAATGTTACTTAAATCAATACTGTGGTGTTGGTAATAAAATAATAATTAATATTAAGAACTAATAATATTGTTAAATGACATTAATAGGAATAATTTCAAGCATGCATAATCATATATTTAAAATAATTATCCATAATTAATAATGGTGTCCTATTAATTAGTAGTATCATTGATAATTTTTAAAATCGATCATTGATGTTTAATAATTAATCATATTATTGCTCCTAATACCGCAGGGGGTGTACACCTACCTACCTGTGATGTTGTTCCTAATATCCAGGGATGGAGAGCATGATTTTAGTTTTAATATCGCAGTAGTTGTACACTCACCCTGTGACACTGATCCTAATATCCAGGGGGGTAGAGTATGACATGACTCCCAACATAGCAATGAATGGACAGCCGCCCGGTGATATTGCTCCTAATATTCACGAAAGAAGTGTATGATATTACTCCCAATATCGCAGGGAGGGTACAGCTCTTCTGTGATATTGTTCCTAGTATCCGGAGGGGGAGAGGATGACAATAATTCCAGTATCACAGGCTGTGTTCACCCTCCCTGTGATATTGTTATTAATATCCTGGAAGGGAGAGGATGATATTACTCCCTGTAGAGCAAGAGGCCTACACCCAACCTGGGATATTGTTCCTAATATCCATGGAGGGGAGAGGCTGATATTACTCCAATATGGCAGGGGGTGAACCTCCACCCTGAGATATTCTTCTTAACATTCCAAGGCCAAGAGGCTGATATTACTCCCAGTATCGCAGACATTGAACACCCCTGTGTGGTACTCTCCCCCCCTGGCTATTACGATCCACCTCGCAGGGGAGTGAGGCACCCCCCGCGAGGTGGGGAGTAATAGCCACCCCCCTCCCCCACTGGCTATTACGATCCACCTCGCAGGAGAGTGAGGCACCAGGCTGTGAGTCCACCATGGACTCACGTGTTCCTGATATCCGGCAGGGAGAGGGTGATATTACGCCCAATATTGAAGAAAGTGTACACCCCTCTATGATGTTATTCCTAATAGCCAGGGGGTAGAGGATGACATTATTGAAACTATCCCAGTGGGTGTACATCACTTCGGTCATCTTGTTCCTTATATCCTGGGTGGGAGAGGATGATATGACTCCCAATATCGCAGGGGGTGTAGACCTCCCCTGTGATGTTGTCCCTAACATCCAAATGTGGAGAGGATGATATTTCTTCCAATTTTGCAGGGGGTGTACACCACCCCTGTGATATGGTTCCTAATATCCAGGGGGTGAGAGGATGATATTAGTCTCAATATTGCAGGAGGTGTACACTCCCTAGTGATATTGTTCCTAATATCCAGGGACGGAGAGGACGACATCACTCCCAATAGAGCAGGGGGTATACACCCCTTCTGTGACATTGTTCCTAATAGCCAGCGGGGAGAGGAAGATATCACCCCCAATATCTCAGGGGGTATACACCCCCTTGTGATATTGTTCCTTATATCCTGTGAGGGAGACGATGATACTAGTGGCAATATTGCAGGGGGTGTACACACCCACTGTGATATTGTTCTGAATATCCAGAAGGAGAGAAAATGATATGACTCCCAATATCACAGGGGGTGTACATGCTCCAGTGATATTGTTTCTTATATTCAGGGGAGAGGATGATATTACTCCCAATATCGCAGGGGTTGTACACACCTCCTGCGAATTGTTCCTAATATCCCGAAGGGGAGAGCCTAGTATTACTCTCAGTATCACAGGGGGTGTACACCTCCTTTGTAATATTGTTCTTAATATCCATGATGGGAGAGGATGATATGACTCCCAGTATCGCAAGAAGTGTACAGCCGCCTGTGATATAGTTCCTAACATCTAGGTGGGGAGAGGATGATATTACTGCCCATATCGCACGAGTTGTAAAACCCCTTCCATATTTTGCCTACAATCCTGAGGGGAGAGGATGATATTACTCCCAATATCGAAGAAGGTGTACATCCCCCTGTGACACTATGCCCAATATCCACATTGGGAGACGATGACATTATGCCCAATATCACAGGGGATGTACACCCACCCTGGGATATTGTTCCTTATATCGAGAGGGGGAGAAGATGCTATCACTCCCAATAACGCAGGGGCTGTGGCTGTACACCCCTCCTGTGATACTGTTCTTAATATCCTAGGGAAGAGAGGATGATACTACACCCAATATCGCAGGGGGTGTACACTCACCCAGTGAAATTGCTCTTAATGTACTCCACCTCCCACCACCAGGGATATTGTTCCTAATATCCAGGGGAAGAGAGGATAACATTATGCCCAATATCACAGGGGAGTGTACACACCCTCTGTGATGTTGTTCCTAGTATTCAAAGGTAGAGACGATGATATTACTGGCCATATCACAGGGGGTGTACACCCTTCTGTGATACTGTTTTTGACATTCAGTGGAGGAGAGCATAACATTAATCCCAATATCGCAGAAGGTGTACAGACCCCTGTGATATAGTTCCCACTGTACAGGGAAAAGAGAAGAATATTGCTCTCAATATCACAGGGGCTGTAACCACCCTGCCCCCCGTCTATTGTTCCTAATATACAGCGGGGTGGAGGCTGATAGTACTCCCAATATCCCAGAAGGTGCACACACACCTGTGATACAGTTCCTAATATCCAGCGGGAAAGAGGCTGATTTTGCTTTCAATATCACCATGGGTGTACACTGCCCCCAACCCGGGGTATCGTTCCTAATATCCAGGCAGGAAGAAGATGACATGGCTGACAATATCAAAAGGGGTGGACACCTCTTCTGTGATGTGGTTCCTGATATCCAGGGGGTGAGTGGATGATATTACTCCCAATAAAGTAGGAACCGTACAGCCACCCTGGGATTTTGTCCTTAATAACCACAGGAGAGAGGTGATATTACTACCAATATTGCAAGGGGTGTACACCCCTCCTGTGATATTGTTTCTGATATCCAGGAAAGGAGAAGATGGTATTACTACCAATATTAAAGGGATGGACAGCCTCCATGGGATATTGTTCTAAAGATACAGGTTGAAAGAGGATGAGATTCCATCCAATATAACAAGGGGTGTACACCCCGCCTGTGATATAAATCGTAAAACCTAGAAGAAGAGAGAATGACATTGCTTCCAGAAACACACAGGGTATACACCCACCCTGTGATATTGTTCCTGTCATCTAAAGGAAGAGATGATGATACTACTCCCAATACTGGAGAAGGTACACACCCCCTTGTGATATTGTTCCTCATAACTTGTGGGGGAGAGGATGATATTACTTCCGATATGACAGTGGCTTGACACCCAGTCTGTGATATTGCTCCTAATTTCCAGTAGGTAAAGTATGATGTTCCTGCCAAGAGAGTAGTGGGTGTACAGCCGCCCTGTGATATTTCTCTGAATATTCAGGGAAACACAGGACGACATTACCCCAAATCTCCCAAAAAGTGTACACTCATTGTGTGATATGGTTCCTAATATCCGGAGGTGCAGAGGATGGTATTCATTCTCCTATTGCAGGCTGTGTACACACAACCTGTGAAATTGTTCCTAATATCCTGAACAAAAGAGACTGCTAATAAGGGACACACATTGCAAGGGGGAGTAATTGGCTATTATAATCCACATCACAGGGGGGTGAGGCACCCCCCGCGATATGGGGAGTAATAGCAACCCCCTCTCCCCTCCTGGCTATTATGATCCACATCGCACGGCAGTTCAGGACACCAGCCCTGCCCCAACCTTGACCCAGACAGTGGGTGTCATGGGACCACCTCAGGGTGGGTGGCAGCTCAGCTCTAAGATATCCCTGCTGCCAAAGACCAACTGTTCCTGCTAGTTTGAATCTGGCCACAGGGTCTCTGTTGGTGAGACAGATGACCATGAGGCAGACACCCTGAAATCTAGCACGACAGAGCTCAGCGCCCCCATGAGAGGCACCATAGCACGCAGACTTTGCAGACATACTAGCGAAGGCCACAGCAGGCCCTGAGTGAGGAAAAATCTGACCAAGATCCTGGGGTCCTGCCACACAGCCCTTAAACCAGGGACTGGAAACTGTTTCCCTAAAGAGCCAAGATCAGTATTTTCAGCTTTGCCAACTGACCTTTGCCTCAAGGATGCAACTCTGCCATGGCTGCATGACAGCAGCCTTCTGCAGGTGGCCTGTGAAGAGATGGGCATGACTGCACCCCCATAAAACTTTACTTATGGACATGGAAACTTCTCAGTGTCATGAAGTGTTTTTCTTTATTTGTTCAACCATTTAGAAATGTAAAATCCATTCTTGATTCATGGGCCACAAGAGCAGGCAGGCACAGGCTGCCCCTTGCCAACCTCTGGAATGAGCTTCGAGAAGGAAATGACAGGCTGGGCCAGCACAGCCTCTCACAGCAGATTCGCTGCAGGAGGGTCCTTCTTAGCCACCACTTCTCATCCTTCATCTTGGCTTCAAGTGCAGTTCAGGTGGGGAAAGAGAGAACAGAACTGGCCTCAGCAACAAGAAGGAAGGAGATGCAGGGTCAAGCAGCCGTGTGGATCGATCATACTCAACATTCACACCAAGTGGAGCAGAGGCAGGACCAGCCCAGGGGGGCCGAAGTGGAGGCTCTCTGGGGTGGGGGACCTCTGAGTGGGCAAAATTCTCTACCTAAAAGTCACATAGAAGTTCTACACAGCAGTAGTTACAGAAAACACACACTAAGAAAAAGGCCAAAATAAAAATAGGACACCAAGTTTGGCCAACCGGGTCTCACAAGCCAGTGGGTAAGAAAGCCCAGGTGGGCCCACCAGAGGAGCTGGGGGTGGGTTCCTGCCTGCAGGAGGCCTGGGATACCCCATTCCCACCAATGACGACCCAAGCTTTGGGGAGGAAGCTGTCAGAGTCACCAAGTGAGCTGATCAGAGCTGGAGCAGGTAAGGAGCCCTGGCCACATCCCCATGAGGGCTGAGAAGCTGGGGTGCAGGCACACCCCCAGGGGCAGATGCAAACAGTGGACCGTGGGCCCTCCTCCTGCCCAGAGGATGCTCAGCTCCCAAGGGACCACCAAGGCCTGGAACCCAGGGACACACCACCTGACCATCATGCCCAGGCCTCCTGGACCAGGTAATGTCCACTACAGGCAGGCAGTCTGGGCTTGGGGCCAGGACATGGGTGGATGGTCCTGCTAGGCAGGGCTCCTCCCTATCAGCTGGGCTGGTTGCACTGTAGTTTTGGTTCTGGCAACATATTGCTGCCCACTTTGGCCACACCAGTCCCTGGCTCCTTGGCTAGGCCCAGTGCTGTCCAACCCACCTACACAGGCCCCACACACCCAGTGCCCACTAGGCTCCCGTCAGCCAGGAGGACCCATGCTCATCCCCTGAAGTGTCCATGGGAGCCTGCATCCCACAGAGACCCACACCTCCATGGGGGCCTCTTGGTTGTGGTGGCAGGGGCTGGGGGGAGTTGACCTCCAGCCCTCCCATCCTGGCCACTGTGTTTTGTGGGGATCATTCAGTCCTGGGAGCTTCCTGGGGACCCCAGTAGGAAGAGAACAGGGTGGTTGTGGCAGCCTCAGCTCCCAGGCTCTGGGCCCAAGGCAACAGTCCTTTGGTTCTGGTTTGATCTGGGCGGTAACAACAGGTCATGTCATTCACACAAGAATTGGCTTCAATATAACGCATCAAGGGACTGTGGAGGACACAGATCAGCCTCCAGGCCAGTTACACCTGGTGGCTTAGCCAGTGCAGGCTGGGGAGTGGAAAAGCTGACCCCTGACCTCCCCACCTACCCTGCCCACCAGATGCCAGTAGCGACCAGGGATCCCTGACTTCAGGCAGAGCCAGGCAGCAGTTGCGGCCTCCTTTGATCCTATCCCAGGGTCCACAGGGCCTGGAGAAACCTGGCAGGGGCTGCGTTGGGAGAATCACGCAGGGGGATGCCAAGTGAAGAATGTGAGGGACTGGGTATGAGGGGCACTAAGGGCACAGGGTATGCTTCCCCTGGGGAGGTGGCAGTGGGACATACAGTAGCCAAGCCTCCACAGGTCCCACCCTGCTGCCAGGCACATGTGGTGCCCATACCCACCCCAACGGCTGCAGGAAGTTTCTTCATCAACAAAAGGGGAGGACGCACCCACCTCCACATAGGCATTGGTGCCCATACACATCAGAGAAGAAAATTCCTGCTGTGCCCAAGGTGTGGGGAAAGGGGCAATGTCCCCTTCCTCCCCATGGTAGGTCTAAAATTACCTGCTCCTGCCAGCACTCCCACCCCCAACTCCACAAGCTGCTGACCTCCACCACAGTGCCATGCCACGTGCCAAGAACAGCTTAGCGGTACATCCCAAAGGGTGCTATCCTGGAGCGGCTGTGCTGGGCAAGGGACACGTTTCCTAGTCACAGAGGTTTTCTTTGTTTACCACTCACTGGCCCTGTGCCTCGGTTTCCCCCACTGTGGCACAGTGTAAAAATCCCGTCTTGAAGATTAGGAACCCAGAAAGGTTGCCACACCTGGTGAAATGGGGGGTGAAACTCCCTGCCTTGGACCTCTTGCTCCAGGACTGATGTCCACTGGGACATGGCCAGGCCAGCATCCTGGGGAGGGCTGCATTCCCTGCCTGGGGAAACTTGCTCCCAGTTAGGGATCACTGGAGTTGAAGCCCCTAATGGATTGGGGGAGGCACAGGGGTAGAATGGAGGTAGCCTCATCATACGGGCCTGTGTAGACCCCAGAAAACAAGCATTGAGTTCAGACTCTTGTCTGAAGCTGGCCACCTGAAAGTATTTGGGCTTTGGGGGTGTGAGGAGGGCCTGGGGTCAGGGAACAAAGTGTTCTGGTTTGGACACACAGGAGGTTCTCTGCAGCTCTCTCAGGTACAGGGTATGTTGCTAAGTAAATGCTTTTAAAAACCCTAGGAGGAGGGGGCACCCAGAAGGGGCCCTGAAGCCAAGGGCAAGGTCCAGCCTTTCCACCTCGCCAGGTGAAGACATGCTGGAGGACAGTTCTCCAGAGTTTCATAACAAAGAAGAGAAAAAAGAAATCAAAAAGACCTGGAGGATAGGCAAGCTAATGAGGGCTTACTGGGATTACCCTGCCTAATCCTCAAAACAAGCCTTCGCTATCTGTCCTCTGGGCCAGGTGAGGAAACAGGTCACAGTAGGACATTCAGACATCCAGGAGGAACTGGCTCCAGGACCCCACCCCACCATGGATACCAAAATCCCCAGATGCTCATGTCCCTGATAGACACTGGTGTAGTATTTGCACATAACCTGTACATATCCTCCCATATACTTTAAATCATCCCTAGATTATTTATAACACCTTCTACAAGGTAAATGTTACGTAAATAGTTGTAATACTGTGTTACTTAGGAAATGATGACACGAAAAACAAGTCCATACAGGTTTAGTACATGATCTAGCACATATATTTTTGATTATTTTCAATCTGTAGTTGGTTGACTCCACAGATGTATAACCCAAGGACAGGGAGGCTGACTGTATATATAAAGCATAGAAATTGGCAAATCACCACCATAATGGAAGATTTCATTTCATCTCTCTCAATTATTGTTAAGTCAAGCAGGCACAAGTGAGTCCAGAGATTCTATCTCGGGTTCTGGCAGAAAAGAGATGCTACACTCAGATGGTGAGTATATATAGCATAACAAAGAAATATTCACAAAGAATGGGTGAGGTTAAGAGACACCAACTGAGGATGGCTGGAGAAACACATCCAGAGCTAGCAACAGGAGCACCAAGAACCCAGGCCAGGGAGTGGTCACCGACACCAATACAGGGAGAGCAGCAGCTAAAGGAGAGGGTGCACACAAGCTCAGTGGCCTTGGACAGGGCATTGCAGTCTTTGCTCAAATAGCCTGGCAGGACGGAGCTGGGTGAATGAGTACTCTGACCTTTTTCTCTATCACTTTCCAGTCTCCCATTGGGTGAGCCCACGGAAGCCAGGGAGCAAGGGCGTCCTTGCTACAGATCACACAGGCAGCCTGCTGATGCACAAGGCAGGATGAGGAAATGTGGAGGGGGGCTCTGGAGGGCAGAGGGAAAATTCCAGCGCACAAAGAGATGATCTGAACAACACAATGCACCGGTCTCCTTTTCCGGATTAAAAAAAGAACACTGGATCCAACAATTAAGGAATACACATTCCTCGCAAGCACACAACTGGAACATATACAAAAATCGGCTACAGTTCTAGGCCAACAAACAAGTCTCAGCAAAAGTTAAAAAGTCCGTATCAAACAGAACTTGTTCTCTGATCACAAAGCATTTCAGTGGTATGGGATTAAAGTCAATAACAGAAAAAAAAAATGCAGCCGAACCCCACATGTTTGGAAAGTTTTAATACACACTTCTAATTACTCAAAGAAAAAAATGCAAACCCAGATAGACTCAGAAATGAATGATAATGAAAATACTGCATATCAAAGTTTGTAGATGTAGCAAAATAGTACATAGAGGGAAATGTATATCCTTAAATGCCCATACTAGAAAAGTTTAAAACAGAAGTAATAAGCTAAGCATCCAATTTAGATATTAGGAAAAATAAAGTGATTGTGTGAGTCTGTTTTGCATTGCTATAAAGGAATACCAGAGACAGAATAATTTATAAAGAAAAGAGGTTTACTTTGGCTCATGGTTCTGCAGACTGTACAGGAAGCATGGCACCAGCATCTGCTTCTGGTGAGGCCTCAGGAAGCTTCCAATCATGGCAGAATATAAAGGGGGAGCAGACATGTCACATGGAGAAAGGGGAGCAAGAGAGAGAGGGATGGGGTACCAGTCTCTTTTAAACAACCAGATCTCATGTGAATTCATAGAGTGAGAAGTCATTCATTGCCACAAGGATGGTACCAAGCATTCATAAGGGATCAACTCCCATGACCCAAACACTTCCCACTGGGCCCATCTCAAATGCTAGAGGCCACATTTCAACATGAGATTTGGAGGGGACAAACATCTAAATTATAATGGTGATAAAAATATGAAAGGAGAAGAGAACGAAATAGAAAACAAAGATCAAATTGAGATGATTAAGCCAAATGTTGGTTCTACAATTAGACTAATAAAATCTTTGTGAGACCAATTTGAAAAAAAGGAGGGCTGGCATGGTGTCTCACGCCTATAATTCCTGCACTTTGGGAGGCTGAGATGGGAAGATCGCTTGAGCCCAGGAGTTTGAGAGCAGCCTGAACAACATAGTCAGACTCTATCTCTACAAAAAGTAACTTAAAAATTTAGCCGGGCGTAGTGTTGCTTGCATGTGGTCCCAGCAAGTCCAGGAGTTCCAAACTGTAGTGAGCTCTGATTGTGCCACTACACTCCCACCTGGGCAACAGGAGTGAGACCCCATCTCAAAAAAAGAAGAAAGAAAGGAAGGAAAGAAAGAAGAAAGAAAGAAAAAGAATAACAGGGGAGAAAGTAAGAAGACACAAATTAAACACTGCATCTCTGCTTCCCTTTTCACAGCCTCAGACCCACATTCCCAACCTCCAGCCATCCTTTTTTTAGCTCTATGTGAGCTGAAAGGGTGTGTTTGAGATTAGAGGCTAAATGAGCAAAGTATGCATCTGAATTGGGTGACTTTATAGAATCTGCTGAGATTCTGCACGCTCTACTGTATCTTCTGACTAGCCCCTCTGGGCTCTCTGCTCCTGGGTGTGTATGAGGGTCCTGGCTGTGCAGAGAGCAGGCATTGCTATCTAAACAAGAATAACCAGAGCACAGGATGCTGAGCGCCTGAAGTGGAGGAATTGCTCCGACGCTCCTGGAAAAACCAGTGCCGACCTGGGAAGCTAATTGAGCAGAAGACAGAACTGAGCCCCGCGCCATCGTTTTATCTGTGGCTGGCTCTGTGCTTGCTATTCATAAGCCGTGTGAACGCTGCCATTCAGGTGGGATTTGGGGTGCTGAAGGGCTCTCCATTGCTACAGAAAATCTTTTTGTTGTGCTGTTTGGGGAATTTTCTTTTGCTTTTTGTGTTTTCCATTTTTCTTCTGCTGCTTTATAATACCTTTTCTACAGGGACCACAAATCCCTTCACAGTGCTCAGTCATCTTTGTAAAATGGAGGCCCATTTACACTTGCTATCTCAAGATGTGTGGACCAGAAATGAAACGCTCACCCAAATCATCCAGACCCCAGGCTTTTATATTCATGGAAGACTGTGAAAGGTAAAAAGAACTGTGAACCAGGTGCAAAGAGTCATTTCCAGCTTCATAATTACTGAGGGGAAACGATATTTCAAAACCATAGGCGTGGAACTGAGGTTGGCAGGGACAGTGGTGCTATAGCACACATTAAATCATTGCAAACGGCACCATCCATTATAAATTAGTAATATCAACACTCTATTGCTGAATATGCTTTTAAAACGGAAATGTAGTAGTTTATTTTCTCCCATCAAAAGCTGGTCGAGTCCTTTTGACTCTTGAAATGACCAGTCATTCATCTGCTGAAATGTTCCATGTAGTTAGAAAGAAATCCCTGCATTCCAATTTATTGAAAATTCAATTCAGAATTTAATTTAAAACATCAATATTCTTCATTCGGAGAAACATTCCCCAAATAACTTTTCGTTTCCAATTTTAATTAAAAGAACAGTCTGAGAATGGCATTTTCTGTTGCTCTACACGCTCATTAAAAACAAACATGGACTAAAATTGATTGATATTATCCCTTGTGGTAATGACTTTAAAATTCTCACTCTGGCCGTTTATAATCATCATAAATAAGTAAAATATGTATCTCTACTTATTTAACCACTAAGGAAACATAACTCATTGTCCCCCAGTCATTTCTTCAACATATTAGAGCTCTGACTTGAAAAAAAAAAATTTCTGTTTTAATATCTGAGTATGATGAGATCTCCATGGACCAGTATTAGTCTTTTCTATTTTTATCTTAAACTTAGATTACTCTTGTGTAGGCATAAAGCCACCTTCCATGCTTTTTAATTCTATGAACCGGAAATAAGAAACAATATTTGTAGATGATCTCTGAAATTGCCCAGTAAATACAGCTCATAATGATTTGACTGGCCTCCCCGAGGTGTGTGTCATGTTGGTATTTGTATTTCTACTATCTATCAAACCTAAGATATAGATAAGGCAATAAATCTCTAGTCTAAAGCTTATTACACAGGACCGTAATTCTTTTTATTTCTTTGTGAGAATTACCATAAGCAAAATCTGAATGTTTTCTTATTTCAATCTATTTTTCCTCTTTTGAAACCCGAATGTTATCCTTCTTAGAAACTGTAATGTAATTCCATGATGATTCATATTGCAAAGAGGTTACAAATACACATGCAGGCCTGCCTTTAGGGTACAAGGGGCTCATCTTATTTAAATTAGAGCATGGCTCCTATACAAGAACAATACTGAATTTTCAACCAAAATTGCATAAGTCTAGCATGTAAGTGATGTGTAAATGAAGTGCTCCCTGAACAGGCATTAAATGCGCATTAAGAGCGAAAACCATAACAGTCCATCATTTCAATGGTCCCAGCCCAAAAGTGCTTGAGTCACTTTGACACAACAGAGTGTGACAGCTTCATAGGCACTGTTTCAGGCTGCTGGGTCCAAGCCCAGTGGAAAAGTGCAAATGAAAATCGGCCCAACGAGTCACCGATGGCCATGGCCCAGGCTCTGAGTGCCAGTTGGCACAGTCCATCACTTTTCCAGACTGGGCTCGCCAACTTGATCCACAGGAGGGAGGATTTTACATGATTTTGCTCTAAGTAAATGATGAGCAACTGATGTGGAAGTAAGCCAATCAGATAACTTTAGGTTTGAATCCAAACCCTGGGCAATGGTTTCCAGGTACTCATCAAAGAGATAGGAACAGCCCCTGGAACAGCACAGAGGGAACAGTCTCTTGGGAGCTGATGTTCCAACCTTTGCCTCATATACAAAGGTATGTGGGGTGAATGCCTAAAAATTCATCTTCCCCTACAGGGATTCAGAATAAAAGCATTCTATCTTTTCTATCTATCTGTGTATTTTGAAAGATACACAGATATTAGCCCCCCATGAAACATGTCTCCCATGAAACAGTCCAACTTCAGTTATTACTGAAGTAATACACCCATTCATGTAGGAAAATTGATCCAATGCTATTATAGCAGGGATGAGACTGCTACACATCCAGGACCTACTAACAAGCCTTGAACATGATAGAAAATCAAAATTATATTACACAAGTCAACCTTGACTTATTTCTTAACTACCAAAGGTGGATTTGCACCATCTATCTACGCACTTTTATTCAATACCCTAAGCCTGCATTTGCACTATGTTTAGCTGGAATCAAGAATGAAATCTATACCACAGGATGCAATGTCATCATGACTTTGTGAGAAAATTACCCATAATATGGCCTCATTAGTATCATTCTCCACTGATATCATCAACCCACTGAAAATTCCACTTCTAGGTTATACTGTTGAAGAAACATATCTTAGACCTAATAATTAAATATCTAAGTGTTGGCATCAAAGAATATATTCCAGGAAATAAATATATACATATACGTACATACACATGGCACAATCATCAGACCTCATATATTTTCCAAATAACCTTTTCTTTTCAAGAGAAATATAAACTTTTGCATTTTTATAACATTTCTTTTTAAATATGTGAATACCAACAATGTAATTTAACTTTTTCTTAATATTTAGGGTTGACCTTACAAATATAAATTAATATTACCTCCTATAACATAGTGGTGCTCTTGAGGCCTGTTGATGTACATAAAACTCACCATTCTAGTTACAATGGCAGACTTCAGTTCAGGAGGAGGGGGTATCTGGTTTTGGCCACTTCTGTGAGCCTCCCTGTCTCCTCCCTGAATAAGAAGTTATCACTCCACCCTGCTGTCATGTAAACTTTTCTTCTCATCTCAATCCCTACCACATCATTGGGTTTTTCTGCTCCTAAAATGCTACTAGAACTGTTCATTCATTCATCTATTTATTCTACAAGCATTTAATGAGCCTCTACTATATGCCAGGTACTGTCCTGGGAATAGCATGAAACCAGCTCTTTTTTTTTTTTTTTTTTTCTTGAGTCACAGTCTTGCTCTGTCGCCCAGGCTGGAGTGCAGTGGCAAGATCTCGGCTCATTGCAACCTCCACCTCCCGGGTTCAAGCGATTCTCCTGCTTCAGCCTCCCGAGTAGCTGGGACTACAGGTGCCCACCATCACACCCGGCTAATTTTTGTATTTTTAGTAGAGATGGGGTTTCACCATGTTGGCCTGGCTGGAAACCAGTTCTAATGAAACCCACAGCTGATGGGTGGACAAGCATTAGTCAAAGAATCATGCGAATAAATGTAACATCACCTCAGAGAAACAAGAGGGATGTGAGGCAACAGACAACCAGGAACTGATCCAGAAGGTCAGAGGAGACTCCCTTGTGATGGTTGAGCAGATCTCCTAAAGAGTCCACTGGTGAGGAAGGGTGTGAAGAGCCTTCTTAGAGGGAAACACACGTTCCAAAGCCCTGTGGTGGGAGAGAACACAAAATCTGCCACATAGGAAGAGGAGCCCTGTGGCTAAGACACAGGACTTTTGGTCTCCAAGAGCAATGGAAGGCAGTTCAGGTGTATAAGTGGGCGGTTGCATTTTGAAAGCACAACCTTGGCTGCAGAGTAGAGGACATTTTGGACATGGGCAAGCTTTACATCCAGTAGGAGCCTGTGGCAGTAAGTCCGGCAAAAACTATGGTGGCTTGGCCTAAAGACAGTATTCTCAGTCCAGGCTCCACAGAATTCTGTGAATTTAGGTGGGAAAACAAGCATATCTTTATTTTCATCAACCTCTAATTGAAATTTAGTATTTCCTTCCATTATAAATGTAGGCAGCAAACCACAGGAATATTAACAGCATCGGTGACCTTGCTACTGAGAGAAATCACAGGTGTTTTCAGATCACATTACAGTTGCTGTAGATATATCAAGATATCATTTATACTCGGCCTTTCACGGTGGCTCACACCTGTAATCCTAGCACTTTGGGAGACCGAGGCAGGTGAATCACCTGAGGTTAGAAGTTCGAGTCCAGCCTAGCCAACATGGTAAAACCTTGTTTCTACTAAAAATACAAAAATTAGCCGGGCATTCTGGTGTGTGCCTGTAATCCCAGGCTGAAGCAAGAGAATCACTTGAAGCTGGGAGACGGAGGTTGCAGTGAGCCGAGATTGTGCCACTACATTCCAGCCTGAGTGACAAAGCGAGACTCCGTCTCAAAAAAAAAAAAAAAATATATATATATGTATATGTATGTGTGTGTGTGTATATATATATATATATGCGTGTCATTTATACTCACCACTACTTGAAAAATTACTGTAGTTGTTAGGCCTGCTACTATGTCATGTTACATAATGCATTTATAAAGAAGCAAATACATTATTATAACTCAAAATTATTAATACTTTGATAACTGTATTTTAACATAATTGGTTTTCTTTGTAATCCTGTGTTTTATTTAATGCATTTTAAAGCTTTATTCTTTCTGTGTTAGTTTGCCAAAAAAATTAAAAAGTAAAAACTTTACTTTGAAACGGGACACATGGGCTTCACCAGACTGCCGAAGGGTTTCATTGCAAAAAGTGGGTCAAGGCTCCCTACATGTGAAGAGGAGTGGATGATTTGAGAGCTTTGTAGAAGGTCAGTGTGGCATGACCTCAAGGTGAATGGCTGCAGTCGGATGAAGGGAAACAAGGTGCCTGGGAGAGAGAGTTTCTCGGGGTCTGGTTTATGCAAGTGGATGAGCAGTGGCGCCTTTAATCAAGGAAGAAAACACTAGAAGAAGAAGACCACAAGGACGTCTATGGGTAAAGCACAAGGGCTTTACTCACTGAGCTCCGGGCATCTCATTTGGTCATTTTTTTTCCCCTCACTTTCTGGTTCTCAGCCAAGTTGCAGATAGTTGAGAAATATTGGTAAGTCGATGTCACCACGAACAGATACATACACACATAAACAGAAATCATTATCAAGAAAATTATAGGTTTCTAGTCACAACACAATTTCCAGTTACAAGGTATTTTTAATATTTACAAATGAAACCATTATCCAAAAGCTGTCTTTTCCTCTCTATTGCAAGATTGCTTCCCAGGGGACTGCATTTCTGTTCCCAGAGGACACCAGTTTTCATTAAAACCTTGAAGGAAGCAATGGATGCCATCGCCCCAGTCTCCGTTTACTAGGTCCCAATCTCCATTCTATTTATTCAAGACTACTGCAACTCCTTCAGAATATCAAAACATCAACCCAAATATCCTCATTATTTCTGTTTCTACACAAGAGCAACATATTGACTTTGCCAAAACAATTAAACTTAAGCCATGAGTCACCAGCCAAACAATTCCCTTGGTGACTTCATCCAAGCCTTCCTCCTGCCAGCTGTCCCTCCTGCATCTGTCAATTCCTGGGCAGGGGAAGGGCTGCAAATAAGACAGATTAAATTCTGTGATACGTCTTCATTCTTGTTACCTTAGAATTTGTGGAAACCTTCTAAACACAAATTGATTCCAAATCAAGTTTTGAATATCAGAGGCAGGGAAATGAACTATTGATTTGCCCTCAGCTCTGCAGAACTCAATCAAAATTTTCTCATTTTCTGCTGTTTTTTTCCTTTTGCCTGTGGAAGGAATACTTCGGGCAAGAACCAATTCCAAGGCTGGTAGATGATGTTTGAGAAATAGTGGCTTTCCTTGCCCTTGTCATTCTCAGGTGTCGATGCACATATGGTGGCATTTTAACTTTTACAATGATTTTTTCTCCTTATTTCTTTTACCTACATACCAGGCCCTAACTCTCTCCTACAGAAAAATCCTAAAGATAGTAAAACCATAGGAGATTTTCTTTTTAATATGCCCCATCAAGAACTATGATTTACACTATGCTGAGTGAAATCCATTGCAGTTGTCCTGCCTTCAAGTTTCTAGAATTTAATACAAACTTAAATATCTTACTGGATTAATGCATCCATTCAATGTTCTGCTGTTACTGTGATCATGTACTCAGACAAAAAAAAATTTTCAAAGGAATTATTACTATAAATAGGCTGCTTTGTGACAGAGCCAGTTCTGCTCCATAATAGAAAACATTTCAACAAAAACATTTGTATCAAACTGGTTGGTTTTTAAAGAACTTTTCCAGATTAAAGTCAGCCTGGCAGACTGGACTGCTTGGCAGTTGGACAAATTTAGCCAGGCTGCTAGACACATTTCTCAAACTTTTTCTAATTTCCTGTTACATAAGTAATATAGAGTAAACGTCAAGATAGGAGAGAGGAAAAATAATACAGCATCCTTATAAATATCTACCTCATATACACATTGCAAGCTACATTCTGGGATACAGAAGGCACATTTGCTCAACTTGTTTAGTTAACAAAGCAAAACAAAATCTTCGTATGTTAAAACTTGATCAATGATTAGCTGCAAAGCTTCAAAACCCAAACCAGCAAAAAAGAAAAAACAAAAATTACTGGCTGATAACTTGGTTACAGTAAGAGGAGAGCCTCATGCACAACTACAACCAGGGCCTCTAACACTGTCAAGGAGCTCTCTCCCTTTCTCTCATCCTTTCTCCTCTCTGCTTCTCTCTGCGGGCTGGCTTCATTCTTGCAGATCACCTTTATCTACCTAAGGCTACAACTAGAGCCACTTCTAAGTCATATTTTCTCAGCATCAAGACAAGAAAGTAAAGAAACTCTTCTCCCCTGCTACCAGCTTCTGTCCTTTAAAAATGGCAAGGAACGAGTCTACTGGATCTAGTTTAGGACATATGCCCCTTCTCAGAGCAATCATTGTTGCCAAAGAATATGGTAGTCTAATTGGCTCGCCCATGCCAACCTCACACCCGGTAACAATCACAACACCAGGGAGTCGAGGTCGAAGTTTAAAGTGCAACTCCCTTTTGCGTCCTATATTAGACCAGCAGTTTCCCAAAATAGTCTCAGAGGGAAGGGAGCAAGCTTAGAAAACAAAACAATAAATGCTCACCCGAGGTATGTGGCAATCATAACTCTACAGTTTCTACCAGGTAAGATTTTGCCCTGCTTTGACATTTAAGATACCAGAGAGCAACTTAAATTACTTTATATCAAAGATGTTGTTTCTCTAACATAAAATTATAATTGTGTGACTTGTTAGCAACGATTCAACATGAAAAGAAATAATTTTATAGTGACATTAAGTGAACATATTTTCTCCATTTCTAGTATTCTCTGATATTCAAGTTCTAGGTCTTTCTGGACATAAAACAAAACATTAAAGTGTCTTCTCTTTCTCTCTCTCTCTTCACTTACAATAGGCCACACTAATAATTTTAGAGAGCCATGAATGATCTTTCCACATAATAATAAATGTTCTAGAATTGTTCTAATTCAGCAATATCAGCAGTGCCTAAAAGCTAAGTGATAATACCATAAACATGTTATGAGTGGAAATGGCCATTTCCTTCATCACTTACGCCTAAGTGTGCAATCCTAGAAGCCAATAGAAAGGTGGCTTTTCCGCTCAGTGTTGGGTACCACAATCAGTTGACCAGAGGAGCTAGAGGCTAGCCCAGTGCCCCCCTTAACAGTGCTGCTGTCACTACTCAGGACCACTGTTTCCTTGCCTGTAAAACTGATAGGACTGGCCAGGTGCGGTGGCTCACACCTATAATCCCAACACTTTGGGAGGTCAAGCTGGGCGGATCACTTGAGGCCAGGAGTTTGAGACCAATCTGATCATCATGGTGAAACTCTACCTTTACTAAAACTACAAAAATTAGCCGTGCATGGTGGTGTGCGCCTGTAATACCAGCTACTAGGGAGGCTGAGGCACAAGAATTGCTTGAACCTGGGAAGCAGAGGTTGCAGTGAGCCAAGATCGTGCCACTGCATTCCAGCCTGGGTGACAGAGACTCTGTCTCAAAAAAAAAAAAAAAAGACTAGAGTAGATGAACTTTACAGATCTAAACTGTTATAATTCCAATAAAGAGTTTTGTTAATTTTGACTTTAAAAAATTAGAATTCTAGGCCGGGCACGGTGGCTCACACCTGTAATCCCAGAACTTTGGGAGGCCAAGGTGGGCAGATCACGAGGTCAGGAGATCAAGACCATCCTGACTAAAACAGTGAAACCCCGTCTCTACTAAAAATACAAAAACAAAATTAGCTGGGCGTGGTGGTGGGTGCCTGTAGTCCCAGCTACTCAGGAGGCTGAGGCAGGAGAATGGCATGAACCCAGGAGGCAGAGCTTGCAGTGAGCCGAGATCGCGCCACTGCACTCCAGCCTGAGCGACAGAGCTAGACTTTGTCTCAAAAAAAAAAAAAAAATTTGAATTCTAACAGAAAAGAACAACATAGTTGTGACATAAAAGAGCATTTGCCAGGTGCCAGTGGCTCATGCGTGTAATCCCAACACTTTGGGAGGCCGAGGCGGGTGGATCACTTGAGGCCAGGAGTTTGAGCGAGCCTGGGCAAGATCCCTTCTCAATTTTTAAAAAACAAATAAAAGAAAAAAATAAAAGAGCCATTTTATCTTAATCTCTTACAATCCAGCTGGTTGTCAGTCTCTTGGTCATTAAATGGTTACACGGCCCCTTGCCACCTTCGGGGCTGGGTGTCAGGGATACAGATGAGCAAGCATGTTGCAGTCCAAGAGCTGTGGAGGGGAGACAGCGTGCAAACAGATCATGAAAGTGCAATGTCAAAAGCATCCTAAGAAGACAGTAGGCAAAGAACCCAGTAGGGAGGTGGCAAACCCTCCCCCACAATGACCTAACCGAGGAGGGGATGTTCAAGATGAGCCTAGAGCATCTGTACAGGTAGCCAAGTATGAGGGAAGAAAATCTGGGCGAGGGAGGAAGTATGAACCAAAGGAGCCCAGCAAGTTCTGAGAAAGGAAGTCTGGTCAGAGTGGGACAGGTGTGGGGCAGAGATGAGCGGTGAGGCCAAGGGACTTTCTCCTATTGACAGAGAGACCCACTGAAGGGCCTCCCACAGGAGCTCGGCACACACAGACCTGCCTTCTAGAAAGTCCTCTGGCAGCAGTGCAGAACGTGGATCAAGGGAAGAGTGGCCAAAGGCAGAGGCACTGAGCTATGGCAAAGCTCCTATATTCACTGAATGAGCCGATGAGGATCTGGGTTAAGGCAGTGAGTGGCAGGAGCAAGGGAAGAGAGGACAGGGGCTGCTGAAGGAGGAGGAGGCTTTCTGCGGCCCAGTAACTGAATTACATTTATCACTATGGGGAGAAAAACTTTTCCTCTGCCCTCCTAGGTTCAGTACCTGGAGCCTGTGAATTAAACTTTAAAAAAAAAAGAAAAGAAAAGAAAAAGAGAGAGAGAGAGATGAATGGGAAAAAAGGCACAGAGATTTTGCTAATCTTTATGTGCATGAGGGTTCACAGAAGTGAAACTCAAGCAATTATACTCAGGGGCTTGTATACCATTTTAACAAAAAGAAGGCGGATTTTGGGGCTTCAAGGGATGATAAATCACAGGGAAGTAACTAGGAAATATATGGAAAACTAATGGAAGATAAAAACGGGCCAGGCATGGTGGCTCACGCCTGTAATCCCAGTACTTTGGGAGGCCAAGTCAGGTGGATCTCTTGAGGCCAGGAGTTCGAGACCAGCCTGGCCAACACAGTGAAACATCGTCTCTACTAAAAATACAAAAATTAGCGGGGCGTGGTGGCACACACCTGTGATCCCAGCTATTCGGGAGGTTGAGCCAGGAGAATCACTTGAACCTGGGAAGTGGAGGTTGCAGTGAGCCAAGATCCTGCCACTGCACTCCAGCCTGGGGGACAGAGTGAAACCCTGTCTCAAAATATATATATATTACAATAAGGTCTGTTTACGTAAATTCATCTCCGGGTGGACTCCTCATCTCCGGTGATAAGAGTGGCCATTCCTTTCCTATACGGGGGCGGAAGACAGAGGGCACCTTCACAAAGGGAAATTCGTGCTTTTAGGCAGATAAGGGAGGGCAGAGACTACTTCCCGCTTCTACTGATTTTCAATTGCCTTCCCTTCAAAACAATCCTCATGCCAATGTTGGACGTTGCAGAGGTGTATTCTGATCTGCTTCAACCACGTGTGTGGTTTTTAGTTTAACCTTCCTGAGCCTTACTTTCCTCACCTCCAAAATGGGATAAAACTTTCCAGATGTGCAATCAAAATAAAATGCAACAATCCATTTAAACTACTCAAGACAACAGTAAGTGCTCAACAAACATAAACCATCATCATTTTTAAAATCATGCACTCTTGTCCAATCACCCCCAGGGGTAGGGGCAAGCCAAGCTGGCCAGTCCACCCCACATGCATATGAGGTCCTGCAGGCTGGGGCTTAGCAGGCGAGGGCACTCAGATGACCAGGAGTAAAGAGAGCCAGAAAATGAGGGGGGAAGTGTCCTTGGGGTGCCAAAGGCCAAAGCTAGAAAAGCCAAAATTTGTCCTCAAGGTTAGGGGACTAGCACAGAGACAGAAATAAGAAACAAGGAAGCTCAGGCAGATGCAGGAACTGAGTAGGAAGCCAAGAGCACACTGCTGAGAGGGAAGGTCTGGAACATGCTCCTGTGGGCAGGGCTGAAGAGTCCAGGCTGGGGTGGTCCCAGTGGATCTACTTGATTCAAAAGACAGGAAGGACCTGAGCAGACACCATTGACCATGACCCACCAGTGAGCTTGCAGACACCTGCCAACAAAGACTGGAGAACCTTGTTATAAAGATTCTTTCTACTTTCTAGAAAAAGAGAACATTAAACCTTCCCTCAAACCCCAAGGTAATAGGGGGAACATTCAGTACTTCTCATTGCTCCTCCCATCTGAAACTGAAGGTATGAGGGAAGAGATCACTGAACAAAATAAGAGCCTTTAACCGACGGACTGTGTGCCAAGCCTCTTTCTAAATGTTTTTCCTACATTAATCCTCAAATCCCCACAACCCTACAAAGTAGACACTGTCATCATCCCCACTTTGCAGATGAGTAACATGAGGCTTAGTGATGGTGAGTAACCTGCCCTAAGGCATCCTGCCCTCAGACCCCAGGCTGCCTGACATCAAACCACCCCAAGCACTCTGACTGCGCTGCTGAGGCGGAGCCCTGGAGGAATAAAAACCTGGACAGAAGGAAGGACCCCTCTTCCTCTGAGGGCGGAGGGGAAGTGGGCAAGGTCAAGTCTGGCATTGGAGAAGGAAGTCAGTTGAGGTCTGGTTTCTATGAAAGAGTTGAAAGGGGAGTGATCGTGGTGAACGCTAAGGCTGAGGATTTCCTGGAAGGGGCTGAGGCCCTGAGAGGCTGGGAGAAGGAGTAAGAGGGGTGCTGCCCTAATCAAGAAAGGGCTGCCCGGGATGGGTGCTGCTTATGAAGTCAGGGGGCCCCAGAGGAGGAGTGGGGGGTGGCGTTGACAGAGTCCAGCCCCAGAGCTCTGGCCTTCTTTAAAAGTTTTATTTTTAGCTAGGTGCGGTGGCTCAAGCCTGTAATCCCAGGACTTTGGGAGGCTGAGACGGGCGGATCACAAGGTCAGGAGATCGAGACCATCCTAGCTAACACAGTGAAACCCCGTCTCTACTAAAAAATACAAAAAACTAGCCGGGCGAGGTGGTGGGAGCCTGTAGTCCCAGCTATTCAGGAGGCTGAGGCAGGAGAATGGCGTAAACCCGGCAGGCAGAGCTTGCAGTGAGCCGAGATCCGGCCACTGCACTCAGCCTGGGCGACAGAGCGAGACTCCGTCTCAAAAAAAAAAAAAAAAAAAAAAAAAGAAAGTCTTATTTTTAATTGACAAATAATAATTAAATACATTTAGAGGGTACAAGGTGATATTTCTATATACATATACATTGTGGAATGATCAAATCAGGCTAGTTAGCATATCCAGTACCTAAAATACTTACCATTTATTTGTGTTGAGAACATTTAAAATCCTCTTTTAGCTATTTTTAAATATACAATACATTATTATTAACTATAGTCACCATGCTGTGCAGTTGAACAATGAACTCCAGATGGTATTCGTCACATCTAACTGAAACTTTGTATCCATTGACTAACCTCTCCCCTTCCCCGCACCCTCCCACTGCCTGCAGCCCCTGGTAGCCACCGTTCTCCTCTCTACTTCTGTGATTTTGACTTTTTTAGATTCCACATATGAGTCAGATCATGGGGTATTTATCTCTCTGTGCTCTGGCCTTTTTAATTGCTCACTTTGGGGGTCTGATACAGTATTTGGGGGCTCCATTCTAATGTCTGTCTGTAGAGAAGATGTGTGCTGGAAGCTTGCTGTTTGTAATGTGGCCCCAGTTCAGCAGCATCAACACCACCTGGGAGCTCACTGGAAATGCAGAACCTCAGCCCCACTGATCTTCTCAATCAGAATCCGCACTTTTAACAAGCCCCCCAGCTGATCCATGTGCACATCAGAGCGGGAGAAGCATGCGCTAGGAGGCAAGGTACCCATCCCCAAAGCTGCTGCTCAGCCCTCAAAGTCACTAGAGCTCTGCAGTCTCATTGCCAGGATTCTCATCAAGATGTGAATCTCTGGGGAAAGAGAAAAGTGTCCAAGCCTGACTCAAAATCCAGCCATAGTCTATATATCAAATTCCAGATGAGGGACAACATGGGACAATTCCTTAACATTCTCTGAAAGGGACGGGAAGCTGATCTGAGGGTGTAGCTTTTGCAGGAGGTGTTCCTGCTGCATATTCCGCAGGCTCTGGGTAGTGTTCCCACCAACACTCGGTCATCACTGAGCACCTACTGTGCATCAGGTGCTCTCCTAGCTGCTGGGCATACCGCAGCAAACAAACCAGGCAAAAATCCCTGCCTCCAAGAAGCTTATGTTCTAATGGGGAAAGAAAACAAATTGAGTAAAAACACGCAGGATGTTTGTTGGTGTCAGTACTATGCAGGAATGTAAAGCAGGAAGGGAAATAGACGCTATCAGTGGTAGTCTGCACTTTTAATAGTGGAGCCCAGGTAGGCTTCCTTGAGAAGGTGACATTGAGTCAAGACCCAAAGGAAGTGAGGGAGCAAGCTAGACAGCGGGGAGTGTTGCAGGCAGAGTAAACAGCCAGTGCAAGGGCCCTGGGGCAGGAGTGTGCCTGGTTTGCATGAGGTTCAAGGAGCCCTGTGTGGCTGGAGAGGAACGAACAAGAGGAATAGGAGAGGAGCTCAGAGACAACACAGGGCCAGATCTGCTGGGCCTCATAGACCATCATAGGAATTTTGCTTTTACTGTGAGTGAGATTCCAGGAGGAGTTGGATTCTGGACATCGTGTCGGTAGAGCCAAGAGGATTTCCTGGCCAGTTGAATGTGGGATGACTCCAGGGTTCTTGGCCTGAGTAACTGAAAAGATGGAGTTGCCATCATCTGAAATAGGGAAGACCCGGGGTGGAGCAGGCCAAACAAAATCCAGAGCAATAGAGAATGTTGCAAAACACTCAAGAAAAAACATGTCATATTATTATTTTATATGTTCTAGGAGCAACTGGGTTTTAGTTATAGTTGGAAAAGATAGTTAGGTGTTCCCTCTTCTCCTACTCAAAAGGATAAACTAAACTATCAGATTACCAAGTCCAAGCCAAATGGCAACAGTGAGCTGGCACCAAGTACATCTGAGCTCGTACATGGCCCTGAACACTGCCCAACAGATACAATCTTGCCAACTGTGATGAAGGCTACAGGCCAGGTCTCACCATGAAGTCGGTTAGCACTCATTAGCCGTCATGTTCTCTGCACACTCCCCACGTCTTGATTCTCTCAGAATGAACTTTTTTTATTTTATTTTTTGAGACAGAGCCTCACCCTGTCACTGAGTACAATCCTGGCTCACTGCAAGCTCCGCCTCCCAGGTTGAAACGATCCCCCCACCTAAGCCTCCCAAGTAGCTGGGATTACAGGCATGCGCCACCATGTTGGCCAGGATGGTCTTGAACTCCTGACCTCAGGTGATCCACTCACCTCAGCTTCCCAAAGTGCTGGGATTACAGGCATGAGCCAACATGCCTGGCCTCTTAGAATGAATTTTTAATACCATTGGTGCTTGGCTTCTTCCATCCTAGCAGAGAAGAGCCTTTCTCTGCTTCTCGGGTCACCAGCATGGCCAGGGGACCTGCCCAGGGCACAACACAGCCAGGCTCAAAGAGTTGTTGGAGACCTTGCTGGCTCAACTTCTGAGACCCCGTAACTAACCTTTGTGAAAATTGACAAAAATATGACAGGATCACCCAAATGTAAAAGCTGGTCATCCTCTTTTTAAAAATGCATGAATGTGTACTGTTGGCTGTATCCTGTACTTGCAGTGCTGGGATCCTCAAGAAGCATCGGTTTCATGATTTTACAGGTCATGAAAAAGAGTCTATAGATTAGCTAGAGGTACATAGCTGGTTAGCGGCAGAGCCTAGACAAAGACCCTGCCCTCTGATCACCTCTCAGTGGTGCCCCCAATACATGAAGTACAGCTCTCCATGGTGCAGAAGTGTGCTAAGAAGTGGCCACGCCAAACTGTTCTTATAAAGACAGCTCTGAAACCTCTTAAAAACAGGGATAGTTGAGGCCAGGCGCAGTGGCTCAAGCCTGTAATCCCAGCACTTTGGGAGGCCGAGACAGGTGGATCACGAGGTCAGCAGATTGAGACCATCCTGGCTAACACGGTGAAATCCCGTCTCTACTAAAAAATACAAAAAAACTAGCCGGGCGAGGTGGCGGGCGCCTGTAGTCCCAGCTACTTGGGAGGCGGAGGCAGGAGAATGGCGTAAACCCCGGAGGCAGAGCTTGCAGTGAGCTGAGATCCGGCCACTGCACTCCAGCCTGGGTGACAGAGCGAGACTCCGTCTCAAAAAAAAAAATAAAAAAAATAAAAAAAAAAATAAAAAAAAAATAAAAATAAAAAAAAAAACAAACAGGGATAGCTGAAATTGCATGCGAATAGGATTTGTATGGCTCTCTCTGGAAACATCCGAAGATCCTAATTCTTTTGATCCGTGAGACTTTCGGATAGCAATTTCCTCAGAACATGATCTCAAGCAGCCACATGTCACAGCACTTCCCCCAAGTGCTGCTGAAATGTTTGTGCCATGACGCAGGAAGAGTCAGAAAACTTCCCATTATTATATTTGCTATTACTTTTTGTAATATCCTTAGAATATATCAATGTTGGTGACCACTACTTTCCAGCACTTCATCCCCCTGGCAATCTTTCTTGTTTCTTGGAGAGCTTGGCAGAGTCATCTTGGAACAGAGAATGTGCACTTCAGTGCCAAAGGAAAGGTGCTCTATGTGGCAGGCAAAGAGCCCAGAGGACATTCTCTGCTGGAAGAAGGAGAACATCCTCTCACTCAGCATCCACCTCATGGTGACTGGACCCCATCAGGAGTACTCAGGTTTACAAAGGAAGGTGGCAACTTTACCCTGTTAGACTGTGGCTGGTTTCCTTGTAGCAAGGTTTTAAAGTTGTTCTGAAGCTCTGAAATACTTGTATTGTCTCTCAAAAAATCTTTCCCTCCTCACTTCTAGCTCCATTTTTTGAGTCTTCTAGATCCAATTTTTAAAAATCCTCTTAGGAATTAGATGTACATGAACTGTGCTGTACTTATAAGTACACATATTTCTGGTGCATGAAGGACATGCCCAATAAGTGTGCATTGGGTGAATTACTGTAGTTAAAGTTTTAAAACCCATATGACACTGAATGCTAGGGAGGCATTTTTTAAGTAGTAAGAAAAATAGTAATTGGTTCATTCAGCAAAACAAACCAGGACATGTTTGTTAAGCAGTTATCTTTTTCAAAAAATAGACTCATTGGGACTAAATTCAGCAGGTACCATCAATGCATTAACATCAGAATGGCGTCATGTGATAGGTAGATTATTTGCTTAATAATCCACAGGAAAACCCAAAACAAATAAAATGGTAAAACGTTCTAATCACTGCTTTATTTATTTATTTATTTATTTATTTACTTTGAGTCGAAGTCTCGCTCTCTCACCCACGTTGGAGTGCAGTGGCGCCATCTCAGCTCACCGCAACCTCCGTCTCCTGGGTTCAAGCGATTATCCTGCCTCAGCCTCCCATGTAGCCTGGATTACAGGTGCATGCCACTGCGCCCAGCTAATTTTTTGTATTTTTTAATACAGACGGGGTTTCACCATGTTGGCCAGGCTGGTCTTGAACTCCTGACTTCAGGTGATCCGCTGGCCTCAGCCTCCCAAAATGCTAGGATTACAGGTGTGAGCCACCATGCCCGGCCCCCTGCTTTCTTTCTTTATCCAAAGATGTTGTAAATACATTGAAATGACAAAAACATTTGGAACACTGAAAAAGCCTTCTATCTGAAAATATGCAGCCATAAATTCAATGAGTTTACATACTTTGTGCCACTTTGCCCTCATGTGGGATTTTGATTATATGCAGAGTGCTTAATTTCTTTGGAAGAGATGTGTAAATGAAAGTTTCATCCCCACTCTTATATTTCACCTCTCCTCTACCTCTTTTTGTGTGTGGTTGGTGGGGGGGTTACACAAAGTATTATGTCTGACTTCATATGGATATGCAATCAATATTAACCCCAAATAGCTTAAACAATATATTCTTCATAAAAAAACAGGCCTTCATTACTCTTCATACTGTGAGTAAGCAATCACACACACAAAAAAGACAAATACTCTGACACCCTGCAAATTAACTCTGTCAGTTTCCAGGAGTATTCACCAAAACAATACTGTAGGAATCACACCGGCCTGGATTCCAGCCCCTTTCACACACAACTGATTTGTCCCACCTGGCAAAGGGCCAGTTTCATGCCAGACAATGACCTTCTAGTAAGACTGTGCTGTACTTATAAGTACACATATTTCTGGTGCTTCACTATCCCTCCATCTCCTCTGTATTGTCAGAGGTTGTGCTAAACTGTTCTTTCGTAAGTCACCCCTTCAGCACTGCCTGGTGACCAGTGCCATGTGGCCTGTGAAGCCTCACCAGTGCTTGACTGTGGCACATGGCGAACTCCCTGCCTCAGCCCTCTTGCAGTTGGGCAGGGCATGGGGCTAGTCCTACCCAATGAGCTTCAAGGAAAAAGGAGTGCCATTGATGGGATAAAGCTCAGAAAAGTCCATGTGGGCTCCTCCAGGGCGATGCGGAGGCAACACACCCCAGACAGTGCAGCTACAAGGTAGTGGGGCCTCAGTTATCGTGGGAGTCTTTGTCCAGAGCTGTGTGGAGCACAGCCCCCTGCCAGCTTCGGTGAAACAGGCAGCAGAGCTAGGAGTGAAGGCAGCTGTAGGGCTGTTTGTTTCTACGGTATTCTGATGAATGCGATGAGTTGGCGTTGCTCCTGAGACACCTGGACCAGGTATTTCCCCTGTAAAGGTTCTGCCCACTCTCCAGCAAGCCTACTTTCCTGCCCTGGAACAGGTCACACAAATTTAGTTGCACAGACCCAGGATTCCCCAGGAGGTGCCTTCAACCTCAAGAAATGCCACCTTCCTCTAGCCCCACCTCAGCACTCCTCTCCTCTTTCCAAACACATTTTTGGGCATTCTTGGAAGACAATTGCTGGTAATCCCTGTGCGGCCAGGACTCACTTCCAGGACCCGCCTCCCAGGAAGCCCAGGCGCAGACACCAGCTCCCGCAGGAAGTTCTCTTGCCCTCAGCCGACCCCCTGGCTCCTTTCCAGCCCCTCACTGAATTCAGTTCACTGTCAGCTTTTCTGAAAAGTACACAAAGACTTGCCTCCCTACCTATCAGAGATGCCACCTTCTCCCTCTGTTCCTAAGTAAAGACTCATGTTTCTGCATTTTTCTCTTCCCCCTGTGGTAGAAGGAATCAGCCACTTTCCACTGGGATCCAGAAGCTGAAATCTGAAATCCAGTCCTGAGGTTACAAAGGACAATCTCACAGATTGTCTCGTCTGTTCCAACTCAGGCAATTTCTGCACAGATGCTTTCAGCTAAACTGCTTCCATGCTCCACTTCTGATTTTCCAGAATTTCCTTGTTAGTTTAAGCCTGCCTCCTCCTGTTATTTTTAGATTTGATTTTACTCCTTTTAAAAGGCCAGGGGTGGGGAGTTTTTGTGGGGATGGAAGAATTGTTTTTGTCTTTTTAATTACAAGCAGCTGACAAAGACAACTCAGTGGTGGAAAATGGTTGAGTCGAACGGCCTCTAGCTCCCAGTGCTGCATCTCCTCTATCAGCCGCAACTGAGCAGAGCAGCAACAAAGTTAATCAAGTGTCCTCTGCCTTTTCCAGAAGATGCGTGTTATCTGAGATGTCTACAGGGATTCCAACAGAATTGGAATCCTTCCCTTTCCATTCATCCTCATAGGTCAGTTGTTTTGTAAAGCCAGAAGGGAACGAACGTCTGTGACTATCTTCATATTAGCAGGGAGGGGTCCAGCACCAAGGGAGGTTAAGGGAGTGACTGAGATGATCCAGCCTATTGAAGTCTCTAGTGCCCCCTTCCAAATACTGAGCCTGTCTTTTGAATCCACACTTCTCAGCTGACCTAATATTTAAAACAGACAAAAGTTCCTTCAAGTGAGGAACCTCTTCCTTATATAGTCTATTTCCCAAGTCCTAAGGAACCAGAGCAGTGTTGCAAGTGCAAACAGTCAGAGAACCACTGGGCTTTCACTCATCCTCCCCTACCATATTGCTGTTGTTAACCTTCTTTCCAAACACTTTCTGCTTGTTTTTCTCTCTCAACCAAATGTAGCCCTGTGCATACTTCATGAGCTTGGAGGGTTTATTTTACATGCCTTTTTGTGAACTCTAAGACAGTATAATTCCAGATTTTCTTACAAGACTTCATTTAGTTTCAGTCTTCAAAGTCACATTATTAAATGTGCTTACAATTAGAGTGTTCCATAATTACATATCATAATTCAAAAGTCCCGTCTCTGCTCTCAGGTAACTCACATTCTGAATGGAACACAGCATTTGTTGTGGCCCTAGCATGGAATACAGTTTTATACTGGCAAACTCCTGCCTTCCTCCTTGTTCCCCCAGATGTAAGAAGGTCATGGGGTGGAAGTGACCAAATGAACTGATTACAAGTTGTCAATGGAACTAATCCAGGAAAGTCCTGATGATGATAAACTCAATGCACGTCATATGGCAGACAGAAAAAAACATATGATCTGGAAACTGTCCTGCTCACCAGCAAAATTAGGACGCTTGATTATAAAAGACAGAAACTCAACCCAAGCTAGTTGCTTGAGCAAAACGGGAAACTTATTAGAAGGTTCACACCCATCTGGAAGGAGGAGGTGCCACTGGACATCAGAGATGGGATCAGAGACTCGCAAACCCCAAAGCGCATCATGCTCGCATGCTCATGTGCTCGCTCTCTCTCTCTCTTCTCTGCATTTCTCTGTGATTTAGCTTTATTTCCACCAGACTGGCTTTGCCTGTGTAGTGAAACTGGGAGCCAGTCTTCATTCCCCAGCTTAACCATCAGAGTAGGATTAACCCTTTTTCTGCAATTTCAGTTGCAAATCCCCTGAGAAATGATTCAGTTGGACTGACAAGAGTCAGGTGCCTATGTCCACTCATGGGTATTGAGAGCCTTGCTCAGATGAGGGGAGATCATTGAGCCCCACAGTCACTTCAGTTTACATCTACCCCAATATGTGGCAAAAGGCAAGTTCCCTCACTCCTCTGAGCCTTGGTTTCTCCATTGTAAAATGAAAAAGTGAGTGAGTGGTGACAAAAATAATACCTTCTTCAAAGAGCTGTTGATCGTTTTACATAGATAACCAATGTCAAAGCCTTGGGCTAGGTTGGTACATGAAGCATCAATAAATGTTCATTTTTCTTCCAAGGTGAATCTTAAAGTCAAGGAAGAAGTCAGCACGTTAAAATGGAGAGGAAAATTATTTGAAGCACAGGGAACGGAATGGGAAATGCAATACAATTCCGAGTAAGAGGCACTACAGGAGTTGTTAAACGGAGGGTAATTGAGCCTTAAGTCATTCCCACCCATAAATCATCCACAAGATCTGTGTTCTAGGAAAAGGGGCACTAGCATTAGCTATTGGGAACATGGAATGTCAAGTTGACCAATTAATCTGTAGCTTATAAGACATTCTTTGCTATCGAGGGGAAGATTATTTCAGTCAAGTAGCATTTTAGGGCCAACATAAAAAGAATTGTAAAAGATATGGATTTTGATGAACTCTGAGGAGCAAAAGCTGCATTTGCTCATATTCCCTTGATAACTTTTTGGAGTCAGTCCAATGAGCATACCTGGCTACACAGTCAGATAACTTGAATTTACGACTAGTTCTACACAAATATTCCCTATGTTGTCTTCCCTCATACATCTCATCCTTAAGTTTTATGAAAGGAAAAATAGACTTCATATTCTGCATTTCTTAGGTAAGAATACTACACTGATGGAGTATTAAAATCAGCAGATTATAAAATTTCCAGTTTCCCTAAAGCTTTGCAAATTTAGTGCATCTACATTTTGGCCTTTCTGCATTTGAATCAATTTGACACACCGACATCTGTTCTTGATAAAATAACATGAAATGTAGTATCTCAATGGTGGCACAGAATCAAACTCCACTCCCCTCTTGTTTCACATCACTTTCTTTGGTATTCCCCACATCATCTTCTCCTCCAGTTTGTAACTGACCATGACATCTATCAACTCACTAGAATTCACCTGCCCCAGCCTTTCGTTTCCCTGGGCACTCGTGGGCTACTGAGGGCAATGGCAAATGCTTCATCAGTGTGGGGGGTAGAGTCTTATCCAGTTGTCTCACCACTTTGTCAGCTTCATTCCCCTCCTCGAGCTTTGGCTTGACCCAGACCTACTGTTTCAAAGAAGTCTTCTCTTACTATTCCAGTGCACAGTCACATTCTTATCTAACACTTACTTAGATCATCAGTACTTTGATCTTAATTAAAGGCTGCCTGCTATTGCAATTTTATTTTTGCATTCCTATGTCTGGGACCTTTCTGTGGTCAGCAGCACCCAACACAAAGCCTAGCACAATGCCAACGCACAGCAGAGGCTCCACAAATACATGCACAAATGCAGACACGAACAGAATGCTTCCTACATGGGATGGCGTTTCTAGTCTTTAGGAATTGAGTTGTATGTCAGACCTGAGTTTAAAGACAGCAGATTTTGGCTCAACTCTGTCAGTTCTTCCTATAACAAATTGTCTCTTGGATCTGGAGAAGCTAAGATCAGCATATGGAGATAGAAAGAAACAGGGAGCCATGTGGAGATGGCATGGAGTTATGGCCAAGCATAGGGTGGGGACAGAGAAAGGAGATGAGCCAGCATACCAAATCCTGCTCCAGGAAGCAAGTGACCTGCATTCTGTCCCTGGTCAATCACTAAAAAGCAGGATCTGTAATACAGCAAAAGCCATCTAAATTCCCAAGCCCAAGAAAATTCATGGACATCTACCAATGTGTATACAGGTTCCCACCTCCCCATCAGAAGAACATTTCCTGCAGGGCTTAGAAAGCATCTATTTGAAGGTCTAAGGAACAGACCTATTGTCAGCCTAGGAAAAGACTGTCCAACCCAGGAGAAAATCACCTGCAGGCCTGAGGACTGCTGGAATAATCACAGCAATGTGGCCTGGGCCATTAAGACCACTGGCAGGTGACCCTCAGAATTAGGGACCAGCTATCCCCTCTCCCTTGGCACATTGGATACCTAAGCATTCCCTGTTCCTGAAACCAGCTTGACTAGAAGAAGGTGGAAGAGGGAGAAACTCCCAAAGATTGAACATTGACCAATAAGTGCCTGATCTAACTGCTTTAAACCAGAAAATATTGAGGTATATGTCTTTAGCTTTCAAATATAAATTCTTCCCCAGCCTCCAAACCGTTTGTTGAACAGTGTTCAAAAATAAATTGAGATCAATTATATTCTATTTTTTAAAGGCCTATAATACTGATCAATATTCAGCAAGAGATTTGTTGCTTTGCCTAACTCATTTCATGCCATCCACTGGAAGACCCAATAGTAATGCCTAGGGCTTGAGTGTGGGATGAAAAGAAGGAGAAGTCCTATGATATAAGGGAAGAATGCTTTCAGCATCGCTCTACTAATATGTTCACTTTAGCCTTTTGTTTTTCTCTGCTTGGTCAATACGTTTATTGTCTTATCTGAAAAAAATCTTCATAGAGAATTGTTAAGTTTAGCACTCAGCAGACCTCAGAGCTCCTGAGCTCTAAGGAAGCCTGCCTGCTTTTGAGCTACCTGATCATTCTTCTGGGCAGGAAACAGTTTGGGAGACAGGTCCCACCTCTTCTTTTTAGCTTCTTTCTTGGGCTTCTCATAGACTGAATTCTCTCCTTCAGCAGCATGAGCTTTCTTATATCTCTCCTCCACCAAGTCTGGAGTTACGCAGTTCTTTACGTATTGTGAGAACCGTTTCCTGTAAGCATCTTCATCTTCTATTAGATGATGCATATAATCTGCAACATTCTGACTTGTGATGTGCTTCTAATGCACTTGTGCATTAAATTCCTTGTTTTCAGAATCATATCCAGGGAATCATTTAGTACTTTGTGGGATAGACAAGCCTCCATCCACAGCTTCCAGGGCCCCAAAAACTTTATTGTCAGTGGTGGTTCTGGCAAGGCCTGCATCCAAATAGTAGGTGAAGACATCAAGCTGACCATCAATGCTCTCCGCATCATATTCATCTCTGGTCACCTCCTCTTGGCCTTCCTAGATGGCATCCATGCCAAACGTGTTGAGAAGCCTGCAGGCCACTACGATGTGCTGAAGCATAATTTGTCAGGCCAGCCTTCACACCATATTTTGGTACTTTGTGTGCCTAAACTGCACAGACAGTCACATGCCCTTGCATACAGGCATAAGCAATCTGACAAATAATATCTCTGTTAGGAGTTACATGAACTATCATCCTGGATTTGGACATGTTGTACTTATTTTTATCCTGTATCACCAAGCGTTTCCAACCATAGTAATCAGTTTTACCCCTTCATCTTCTAAATTTCACTTGGTATCATTTAAAGTAGGCCTATTCCTGACAACTGTACCAAATGCCATCCTGAGGAACAGAGACCTATGTCTGAAGCTCGACACAGACCTGCAGGCCCAATATCACTGGGGTTGTTGGGGGGATCTTTTTGTCCTTTTAATTACCATCTAAACCACTGTCAACTCTAAATGTGAACATTCGTTATTCTAACCTAGGCTTGTGTGTCTGGTTCCTCACTTGGTGTTGTTTTAAGGTATTGGTTCCAGGCCCCCTGACAATAAGAACCAAAACATGCCTGGTGACCAAACAGTCCGGGCACCTTCCCTGGAGAGGCCAATTCAGCAGGTTAGAGTGGGACCCAAGAATCTTGGCTTATTAACAAGTGCCCAGGGAGGGTGGAGAAACGCCGCTTTAAGGCGGTGGTTCTCAAAGTGTGGTCCTTGGGCCCTCAGCAACAACATTTCCAGGGAACTGGTTACAAATCAACCACCTCAAACCTGTTAAACCAGAAAATCTGGGTGTGGGACTCAGTAACCTGGGTTTACACAGCCTTTCAGGGAATTCTCATATGCTTTAAAGTTTGAGAACCACTGCCTTCAGGAAATGATAAACAGGCAGTAAATAACAATTTATTAGCTTAAACCATTCATTCATTAGTCCACAGCCCGCCCGTACCAAAAGACTCAGCAAGAATCTCTCCAGTGTCCGGGTGCCCCCATGGCATTAGGTTGCTGTGACCATTGTTCTAGACTCAGCCACACATTTAGAATCACCTGGGGAGCTTTTAAAGCTCCCGCTGCCCAGACAGCACCCCACACCCATCAAATCAGAACCTCTGAGCGTGGGAACCAGGCATCTGCACTTGCTTAAGCTAACCAGGTGGTTCCAATGTGCAGACCAGTTTGGGAACCACTGTCAGAGCACCTAACAAAGCCCCTGAAATCAGACTTGCCAGAAAAAGTAACAATTACAACGCAGACAAGCAAGGGGGTAGGAGATCATAGAGAAGGCCCAGCAGGGGGCTTCCCTCATTTATTCACTACTGTGCTTCAAAAGAAATGTTTAGAAGCAAGGCAGGACGTGTAGGAAACTATCTTTTACAGGATAAAAAGACTAGAAAGGTTTCCCGGAAGTCACTGGGGAATTTGGAACACACCCTCATTCTCCTGAACGTGCCCCAAGACTCAAGAAGTGGATAGGTTGAAGCAGGAAGGATAAAAGTTTTCACCTGCCCCTCTCGACCCTTCCTGAACACACTTGAGCACTACCAGCCCTTTAATTCACATCTCCCGCCCTAATGGGGCTTGGCAAACAGTGGCTGAGAGCAGGACTGGGTCCCAGGGTGCAGGATGATGGTGAAGGTGATAGTGAGAAAGAGAGTAGGGGAAGGGGAAGGAAGAGGAGAAGGAAAAGGAGGGAGCTCACCTTCCTGTGAGGTTCCCATATGCTAAGCCCAGGGCTTCAGTCATTTCACACAGCAACTCCATTCGGCAGTGGATGATCTGAGGCCACAGGACTTGCCCCAGGTCATTTCTGTGAGTGGCAAAAGCACTCTCCAGTAGAGACAGTGAATGCCCTGGAGGAATCAAGGATGTGGGGGGCAAGCAGGAAACAGACTCTGAGAGGGGAGACACAGGAGGCCGCTGGGCCAGGCCCACAGTATAGTGAGGCCATGCAAAAGTCAGCCTTTCCATTTACTTTAATCCAGGGGTGAGGTTCTGGATGGTGGGGAAGGAATGGAGGCTTCCTGTGGCATCCAGAGCAGCTGGGGTGAGGGAAAGCGCACAGGAAGCGGGCCTGGGGCAGTGGCCACGTACTGACGCACATGGATGGATTTCCACATCCAGACAACCAATGCAGCTACATCAGTGAGTGTCAGCAAAAGGTGAGCCCTGGTTTCACTGGGTGCGGATATAGAGCATAAGGTTTTTTGTGGTTTCAGAGATTCATATCTTTTAAAAGCCCTTTGGCATCTTCCTTAAGCCTCATTCTTAATGAGGTCCCAGATGTCTCAACTGGGCCACAAGCACAAGCATGTCTAACTGCATCCCTGAAGATGGGGCTCCCCCCTCCACCAGAGGGCCCATCCTGGGGGCTCTTTTCGAAAGCCAGTGCATATAATTGTTGAATAGGAAGAACCTGATGGATACCGTGGTAGGGAGAGCAGGGGATAAATTCCTAAAACATTACACAAATGTATCTCAAATTTCCCATCTGAGCTGGAAGAAATGCCCAAAATATAACCAACAGGAGCAGCTCTTTGCTTCAGTGTTGCAAGTTTTCAGTCTGTTAGGCAGGAAAGCCTCAGCTTAGGCAACTTTAGAGAAAACCTCATTCAGTGAAGAGGCCCACAAGGTCAGAAGATTGGGGCCCGGCTGGGAGTCTCAGGAGAATACGGTGAAAACAAATCACAAGGCTGCTGCTTCAATGATGTAGATCAAATTGTGGAATAAACATTCATAAAGAAAAATATGGACTGATATATATTGTCAGGCAATACTATGACAAACATTTTGCACAGATTTAAGAAATCAGAGCACAAGAAAGGGGAAGCACCCAAGCCAATGCTTATGCCAGGCAAAGGGTGAAAAATGATCAGCCAAGCGTTCAACCACCAGTTGATAGTTACAGGGTAAAGTGAAAACTAAACTGTTTGGTTGTGAAATGAACCTAGCACTACGTAGACCCCAATCACTGACACAGCATTTACAGTCATAACAGCCAACAATTACAGAATGCTCAAAAGTCCTTTGAGAAGCAGTCAAATGAAACTCGCAGCATCTGCCGTGGGAAAAATGTGGAGGATATTGTCCACTGTATCACCCAGGTCCCCACAGGAAAGACCCCATTAAAAAATTTATTCTTCTTTTTTTTTGAAAGCTGAGACAAGCTTTACTTCCCTTGAGGAAACAGTTTGTCACTCCTGAGCACGAAAGTTATGTCCTAACTGTTCATTTCTCTTTCTTTTTTTTTTCTTTTTTTGAAACGGAGTCTCGCTCTGTCACCCAGGCTGGAGAGAAGTGGCGTGATCTCAGCTCACTGCAAGCTCCGCCTTCCGAGTTCAAGTGATTCTTCTGCCTCAGCCTCCTGAGTAGCTGGGACTACAGGCGTGCACCACCACGCCTAGCTAATTTTTGTATTTTTAGTAGAGATGGGGTTTCACCATATCGGCCAGGCTGGTCTCAAACTCCTGACCTCATGATCTGCCCACCTCAGCCTCCTAAAGTGCTGGGATTATAGGCATGAGCCAATGCGCCCTGTCTCTCTCTCTCTCTCTCTCTCTCTCTCTCTCTCTCTCTCTCTCTCTCTCTCTCTCTCTCTCTCTCTCATTTTTTAAAGGTTTTAGGAAGCTCACAGTCAAATCAAAATTCAAATATAGCATAGGTCTTGATCGCCTATACCATTGATCTCAAAATCACTTTTTAATCTCACCATCCCCATAGGGAAAAATTTAAGGACAACTCCCTACTAGATGTGTATTTATTTATTTATTTATAAATCATATACATGGCCAGGCATGGTGGCTCATGACTGTAATGATGGCACTTTGGGAGACTGAAGCAGGTGGATCACTTGCATCCAGGAGTTTGACACCAGCCTGGGTAACATAACAAGACCCCATATCTACAAAAAAATTAAAAATTAGCCAGGCATGGTGGCACATGCCTGTAGTCTCAGCTACTTGAGAGGCTGAGGAGGGAGGATCACTTGAGGCTGAGAGGTTGAGGCTGCAATGAGCTATGATTGTGCCACTGCAGAGTGAGAACTTGTCTCTAAATAAATACACAGATAAAATACATGTACGTCTATTATTACCTGATATTTTAAAGCATAATATACACAGAGGCCAGGGCTCATTGTCAATTACTGAGGATGTAAATCCATATTTCAAAGGGTCTTCTAGGGGCCGGGCATGGTGGCTCACGCCTGTAATCCCAGCACTCTGGGAGACTGAGGTGGGCAGATCACCTGAGGTCAGGAGTTCGAGACCAGCCTGGCCAACATGGCAAAACCCTGCCTCTACCAAAACTACAAAAATTAGCCAGGCGTGGTGCCAGGTGCCCGTAGTCCCAGCTACTTGGGAGGTTGAGGCAAGAGAATCCCTTGAATCTGGGAGGCGGGGGTTGCAGCAAGCCGAGATCACACCACTGCACTCCAGCCTGGGCAACAAAAGTGAAACAGTCTCAAAAAAAAAAGTCTTCTAATGATTTCAAATTGTTTCAATTTCTTCTTTCACACCCAGTTAGATTGGACTGTCATTACATTTACTTCTCATGAGGCTAACAAAGAACTTGTCTGAGTAGTAGGAGAAGCACCAGCTTTGCTATGTTCTTATTTGCTTGAATAGAATCCTGGCATGTGAAGTGAAAGCAGCAGTTTCTGTGCGGAAGTAAGTTTCAGCTTGCTATCCTCCTTCTGTGAGGATTCACATAAACATGAAGAGTATAAGCCACAAACCCATGGAACCGGACGCAGGTGACATGAAATCAAGACCCAAAGGAAGTGAGGGAACCAGCTAGACAGTTGTCTAGGGGAAGAGCGTTACAGGCAGAGTCAACAGCCAGTGGAAAAGCCCTGGGGCAGGAGTGTGCCTGGTTTGTGGGAGGAACAAGGAGCCCCAAGTGGCTGGAGAGAAATGAACGAGAGGAGTCGGAGAGGAACTCAGAGACTTCACGCAAGGCCAGATCCCGCTGGGCCTCATAGACCATAGTAAATATTTTTGCTTTGGCCATGAGTGAGATGACAAGCATGAGTGTACTGCAGGATGCCACAGCCTGCCGAGAGCAGCCCAAGCAGGGAGGTGGCCCTGCCGGCTTCCCTGTGGTGTGGAGCTCCTGCCCCGCCTTCCTCAGGGCCCCGTGTCTTCCCTTGGTGTTGTGGGCTGGTAGAGTGAAGCATACGCCAGTCTCCATGTTAAATATGACTAAATCTTCATGCCTCTCCTTTTGGGATGAAGAGTGACTCTGGCTAAACATACCTAAACATTCTAGTATTAGCATATGTTTTCCCATACCACAGTTGAGTCTGTGGATACACACCACTTTGGAACTCACTATCTGTCCCTCCATCCATTTTTACATTCTCCTGGTCCTGACTCGTCCTGACTTTGGGCCCTCACTCTTGAGTTTTATTTATAGTAACCATTATTTTTGCCTGGGTTCTCATTAAACCATTTATGGAATGGAAGTACATATTTCTACATGTTGCAAACAGAATGGATGCAAGAAACTGAATGAGGCCTCCCACTCTCAATGTCCATCTTGTTATTTTGCCTAATCACATATTTGGGAATCTGTAAGTTTGGGGTTCTTCCATGCACCTTTATCTGCAAACCCTTCAAGGTCATGTTCAGAGGAATAAATGAAATGTGATTATCCACTGCAACATGATTATCAACTGAGGAATAAATGTAACATGATTATCAACCAGCATTGATTATCAACTGAAACTGAAATACCTAGACTTTAAGAAGATGTTAAGTTGTATCAAAATAAAGATTAAGGCCAGGTGCTTAATTAGTTACAGGCTCCCACTTGTAACCCCAGCACTTTGAGAGGCCCAGGCAGGCACACAGCTTGAGCTCAGGAGTTTGAGACCAGCCTGGGCAATATAGGGAGACTCCCGCCTCTACAAAAATTACAAAAATTAGCCAGGCATGGTGTCATGCACCTGTAGTCCCAGCTACTCAGGAGGCTGAGGTGGGAGGATGGCTTGAGCCCAGGAGATGGAGATTGCAGTGAGCTGAGATCGTGCCACTGTTCTCCAGCCTGGGCAACAGAGTGACACCCCATCTCAAAAAAAAAAAAAAGTGCAAAAAACAAAATAAAGGTTAAGACCAGTGACAAAATTAGGATTAGGGTTAGATTTGGGTGACAAAAACCCTTAGAAAACAGTGACTTTAACACACTAGGTTTTATTCATACATGTACAAAAATGTCCACAGGAAGGGTGTCTAGGGTTAGTCTGGACACTCCACGAAATTATGTGGGGTGCAGGCACCTTCCAGGTGTTCCTAGGATGTGATCCTCATTCCTGGGATTTAAGGTGGCAGCTAGATCTCCAACCACCATGGCCGCTTTCCAGGTGGCAGGGAAGGGGAGCAGGGGATACGATGGTGCTCTATAAGGACACCATCCAGGAATGCCCCACGCCGCTTCCCCCTACATCTCATTGGCCAGAATACAGTTCTCCAGCCATACTGGTGGGTGGGAGATGCAGGCACTAAAAATCAGGGAGAATGGTTACTGGGAGAACAACAAGCAGTCTCTGCCACATCTGCCTTAAAACTTGACATTTTCATTAGCAAAAGATAGGATCCCATATTAGAATTGCATTCATTCTGTATACTCTGACGCTAGACCATCAAGTTAGAACTGATTCTGATTTTGTATGTGTGCATCCATTCAAAGATTCATTATATATTACCACCGATGGGATATTTAAAATCAGAAATATCTTGGGAATATATTACACACGATAGAGGCCCTGAACATTATCTCTCTGTGAATGTACAGTTAGTATTATCCATGGTGTTTGGACATGACTGAAAGCACTTTTTCTGTCTGATAGAACCCTGCCATTGCTTTAGACAATCAGAAGCCTTCTTGATTGGGTTTTGCATCGGGTTTTGCAAACCTGATCCTCCTTCAGATGCAGGAGGGAAGTCCACTGAGTGAATTTTGGAGGTAAGACTTCCGTCTTATAATGTGAACAATCATACTCTAGCACATCTGCATCAGAATTGGAAATGTTACCTTATTCAATTTTCCTAAGGCAGTACAATTTCACTAGAGATTTTAACAGATTAAAAGAAAATCTCTAAAACAAACCCAATGCAAACCTAATAATGGCTCATGATTTTCCTTTTGAAGTCTCATCTCAGCCAGTGCTATTTGTCCCCTAGAGACCTCACTGGAGAGTTGGTCACTGGGTTTTTGCAACTTTCCCATAGAACTCACTTCAACAGCTAGAGATGTGGGCAGATGCTGAGTGACAATTTTCCTTCCGTTGCGGAACATGAGTCAGGGAGGGAATTCACTGTGCAATGACACACATTTCACAGCTTTCAGGTGCCAAATGTTCAAAGGATAAAAATACCTCCACTGGCCACTCCCCAGAATAAGATAGGCAGTGGCCCAATCGTGAGCTCACACTGCACCCATGACTTCACACTCCAATTGGGAGGGCTGTGCTGTTTCCAACTAATCAAAGAGGGAGCCTAAA